>NW_018165521.1:918599-918857 GCF_001263595.1 Phalaenopsis equestris
TCCCAGGAAATAACTTTAGCCTAGTGTTGTAAAGCAAAACTTCTTGTCCTGGTTTAAAGTTCTTTTGGTTAATCTTCCAATCATGTCATAACTTTAGTTTCTCCTTATAAATTCTATCGTTATCATAAGATTCATTTTATAATTCTTCCAATTCATTTAATTGTATCTTTCAAATTATAATTGAATTCTTTAATCGCCCAAAATGCTTTATGCTCCAATTCTACTAGTAAGTGACAAGTCTTTCCAAAAATCAGTCTG
>NW_018165521.1:919749-920304 GCF_001263595.1 Phalaenopsis equestris
TCCATCTAATCAACCTTGGTTTGGCATCCTTCTTTTGCATCAGATATTTAATGGCATAGTGATCACTATGCACAACACATTCAGCTCCAATTAAATAAGATCTGAATTTATCTAAAGCATATACAATGGCTAATAACTCTTTTTTAGTGACAGTATAATTAATTTATGCATCATTAAGAGTTTTACTAGCGTAGTATATAACTTTAAAAATCTTTTCACACCTTTGTACAAGGACAGCTCCAATAGCATAATCACTAGCATCACACATCAGTTCAAATGTTTTCTCCCAGTTAGGTGAAATTATAATAGAGGTTGTGATTAATTTTTCCTTTAATAACTTAAAGGCATTTAAACAGCTTTCAGTAAATTCAAACTTCTTGTCCTTTTCTAAAAGTTGGCATAGAGGTTTGGTAATTCTTGAAAAATATTTAATAAAACGCCTGTAAAATCCAACATGTCCAAGAAAACTCCTAACCTCTCTTACACTAGTAGGAGGTGTTAGTTTAGATATAACTTGAATTTTTGCAGGGTCTGCTTCCATACCATCTTCTAAAA
>NW_018165521.1:921039-922645 GCF_001263595.1 Phalaenopsis equestris
AATACCATCTAAGGTCCAACCAAAAGCTTTCTTATATCTTTTCAATGTATCTAACAGTCTTTGCTCTTGCAAATCATTTAATTCTGAAGATATAATAATAGGTAATGTAGCTGAGTCTCCCAAAAACATACTTCAAGTGGCTAAGCAATACTTTCAACTCAAGTTCAGGTGGTTTTATAATTGATGGAAATAGATTCTTATCAGCATTTTCTGTAATATCCAACATCTCAAATCTTTCCTGAACATAATCTAAGTCTTCATTTTCTAATTCGTCCAGAAGAACTTCATCACTCTCTTCAAATTGTTCTTTCTCTTCAAAATGTTCTTTAAAATGTTCTTTCAATAGATGTTCACTAATTTCCATGTGAAAACATTCATTATCTCTTTCAACAGCAGGGTATTTCATAGATTCATAATGTTAAAAGTTACTTCTTGATCCTTAACTCTCATAGTTAATTCTCCTTTTTGAACATCTATCATAGCTTTCTCAGTAGCTAAAAATGGCCTCCCTAAAATGATAGATATTTTTTTATCTTCCTCCATATCTAAAATAATGAAATCCACAGGAAAGATAAATTTATCCACTTTTACTAACACATCTTCTATAACTCCCTTGGGATATGTAACTGAACGATCCGCTAACTGTAGAGTTATAGAAGTAGGTGAGACTTCTCCTAATCCTAATCTTTTGAAAATTGATAGAGGCATAAGATTAATAATGCTGGCTCCCAAATCACATAAAGATCTACCATAAAATTTTTCACCAATAGCACATGATATAGTGAAATTGCCTGGATCTTTTAATTTTTCAGGAAGCTTTTTCTGAATAATTGCAGTACACTCTTCACTAAGTGCAAAAGTTTTGTTATCTGTGAACTTCCTTTTATTATTTAGAATATCTTTCATAAATTTCACATAATTGGGCATTTTCTCTAAAGCTTCTACGAAGGGAATATTTATTGTTAACTTCTTAAGAATTTCTAAAAAATTAGAAAATTATTTATTCTATTTGTGTTGCTTTAATATTTGAGGAAACGGTGGCGGAGGTTTCTCCATAGTAATTTTTATTGGTGTAAATAGATACTCTAAATCTGTGTACTCATGATCCTTTCCTTTTTCAGTATCCACTTTCTCTTGTACTCTTGTTTCCAATTCTTTTCGACTTCATAATTGTATCTCTTTGATTTGTTCTTTGATTGTATCGCTTTGATTTGTTCTTTCCCTTAATCTTTAGGATTTGGTTCCACAGTACTAGGAAAATTTCTAATGTTCGGTTACTAAGTGTAGTAGCGATATGCTGCCCTAATTTATTTTCAATATTCTTAATAGCAGTTCCTTGATTTTGTAATTGATTTCCTTGAATTTGTAATTCATTTCCTTGATTCTGCAATTGTTGACCCATGTTTAATATCAGCTCTTCCGTAGACAACTTCATCTCTTTAATTTGAGTGTTACTGTTAAATCTTGGGGGATAAGAAGGTCTATAGTTCACTGGGTTGTTTTCCCATTGTTGATTTGTAGAAGAATTGTTATTCAAGTTAAAATTTGGATGATTCTTCCAACCTGGGTTATAATAGTTTGAATAAGGGTTATTGGGTCTATTAAT
>NW_018165521.1:923044-924486 GCF_001263595.1 Phalaenopsis equestris
CTGGTGCTAACAAATTTAACCACATCTTATCCTTATCCCTAAGTGAAAAAAGAAAAAGTCTAAGTTTAATAACATCGTTTGAAACTCTGTCATATTTAAAGGTAGCACACAGTTCTAAAAAACTAACGAGGTTTAAGTTAGGATCTTCATTTGGTGTACCTCTAAATTGATTATTTTGTATCATTTGGATAATAACAGGTTTAAGCTCAAATGAATTAGCAGCTACATCAGGATTTTGGATAGATAAGTGGATTTCATCTATTGTAGGATTTGCATAATCTCGTAGGGGTCTAGGTTGGTGTTCATTCTCTATTCCTTGATTGCTCATATTATTTTCCATTGTATCAGAATTTCTAGGTTCTCTTCTCAATTTTCTTATTTTTCTAACATTGCGTTCTAATTCTGAATCGTAGGGTATAAGATTTTCAGGTCCAAATTTACGCATACAATTTGAAATCAGTACATAGTAACATAATTAACTGAATATAAAAATAAGTTGCAATTCAAGTAAAAATTTTCTAATAATCCTAATTTGTCTGTTACTCACTCCCCGACAACGGCGTCAAAAACTTAACCGCGACTTTATATATGCTTAAAATTTGCCAATATTTTTTTATATTACAGAAGATTTAAACCCCCGACAATGATGCCAAAAACTTGATGCAACTTTTAATATGTAAGAATTTATGAACCCAGATTTATATATTTATAATAATTTTTTAAAGTCACAATTTCAAACGCAAGTATACGTATCACTCAAGTAATACAGGGCTTTAGTGAAGTCCCATTTATTGATCCCACAAAGAAGCGAGGTAGGAGGTCCTTCATGAAATTCTAATATACTACTATTAGTCCCTAGTTTGGAAGTGCGATTTAAGAGGTTTTACTAATAAATACTCCTAAATATAAGTCTTAAGTTTAACACAACTAATAACTACTCCTAAAAACATATATTAATTCTAAAGATAACCCTTTTTGGATGAATTGGTTTGGAGAATTTTGAGATATTAAAAACTACTATTCTTATGTAATGAATTGGATAATGTAAAGGAATGAGATGCATTAAATATTGTATGTGCCAAATATCTTTACCCTTTGGTCCAGGCATAAAAAACATTGACTAATCCTATGCTTGTTTACTGAATTTGCGGCTAGGCTATGAGGATACCGACTCTCACGTCAAAGCTCCCACGTTCCCCTCGCCTGAGGGGTAACATCTACACTTCAGCACCCAAATAATAGGACCAAATTGGGGATTTTAGTCTGTCACTCTAAAATATCCAATTCTACGCCCGATAATATTATTTCCTTATTTATTTGCACCCAACTTCCAAGGGCTTTGACCTCCCAGAATCTTGGATGTAATCTTCACTTTAGTTGTAAAACTCAACATATTTTAACAAATCAATTGGCTAGATTGAAAGTAAATTAAGATCAAAGTG
>NW_018165521.1:924628-928791 GCF_001263595.1 Phalaenopsis equestris
CTCAGAATTCATATATAAAATCAAAGCCATACAAACTACAATAATAAATAAACTTATCTCTAATTTCTCCCCAGGAAAACTCCTCGAAGTTCCTCTGAATCTCTTCCTTTCTTTACAGCACATACAATTCCTCTTCGAAGTAGCAAGGAGGAAGAAATCCCTCACTTTCCCTCCACTCTTACAATCTCTCGAAGAATTTCTCACAATTTCTACACTCTAGTAACACTAATGGAACTTTTCTAACCTCCAGGAACTCTATACTCTTCTCCCCCTCTCCAATTTTCGGCCAAAAACTTTCTTTTAAAGTTGTGGATGAGCTTTCCTAAGAGTTGCCTAAGCATCCCTTCAAAATTTGGCCTTATCCAAAGCCTGATTGGGCATAACCGCCGAGCTCGCCATCGGCGGCCTCGAGGGCGCCGTCGGTGGACCTTCTTAATGAATTAATTCTGGAGTCTCGGGAAAATCTCGCCGTCAGCAGGGTCGATGGCGTCGTCGGCGCCCTAGTTCAATTCTTCACAGTTTGGTCCTTTTCACTCCAAATTCGCTCCTTTTTGCATCTTTTTGCTCCAGTGGCCCTAATTCATCATTCCTGCAACAAAAAATTAAAAATACATTTCTTTAAAGTGCAATATCATAAAAAATAGTATAATAGGTATGAAAATCTCAACATATTTTCCTTTGGTCACCTATGCTAAAATAAGCAATGACGCTTAAGCACCAACATTTGGCGCATAAGTGTGACAGTTTACTAAATGTGCTAAATTACGTTTCTATAAGTTATAAACATGGTTAGTGGGTTTAAACATGGGTTAGTGGTCTGAGAACATATCTAGAAGTTTTAAGCGTGATGTAGAGCCTATAAATAGAAGGGTATGAGGAGAAGTCTCACCACACTTCAAAATTTACCCTAAATTCTAAGTGAACAGGGAGAGTTCTTAGAAAGATGTCATTTTGGGAGAGAGATTTGAAGAAGAAGGAGGAAGTTATAAAGAAGAAGTTCTATAGTCAGAGTGCACAAGAGTTATACAATGGTTTCTTAGCCGTTGGTATCGAAAGGAATATAAAAGAAAATCACTAAAATTGAGGCTGACATGGCTTCAATTGAAGTAGAGGTGATGGAAGTTAATGCACATTTGGAGCATATGTGATGGCAACTTAAGATGCAATTTAGCCAGACCAATTTTGTTGAGGAAGCAGACAAGGCTATGTATTTCAAAAATAATTGGATTGAAGAAGACTCAACCTGAGTTCTTCACCACCATCCATTCTATCAGATTTATATTCTAAATGCCCAAGGAGAGACTAATGGTAGGCTAGGATTGATTCCACCAGAAGGAGAGTGGAATTAAGTTTATTTTTTAGTGTTGGTTTGTTTAGTGTTTGTTTGTTAGTGTTAAGTTTGTTTTGTGTGTCTTTAATGTTATGATTGTTTAGTGTTTGCGTTAGGAACTATCTCATACAAGACTCTTTGGATTGAGAAATCATGTATTGAAAATATTTGTAATTGTTTTTGAATTAATATAAGTGTTTTTTTGTGTGAAATTTTATTTTATTTTGTGTTGAATAAAATTAGTTAAGATTGGTGAATCTTAATGAAGAGGAGAGTCAAAACAAAAGAAATAGTTATTAAAGATTTATAAGACCATTTAGGAGTGGTTGACTTAGGCTAGAAGTGCATTTTATTTAAAAATGAAAAATATCAAAATTTATGCACTGACGCTTAAGCGTTAAGACCCCGCGTTTAAACGTCGTACCACTTTCTCTTAGGCACCGATTCACAAACGGATTAAAGTGAAATTTTGGGCCAAACACTCCATTTTTTCCCCCAACTTCATCTCCTACCTTCGGTTTTCGCGAGTTTGAGAGCTAGGGCATCATCTTAAGTGAAGATTTCTTTGTGGTTTCAAGTAAAATTTGTTAGAATTGATCTTCTTGAGGTAAGAGCTTCACTTCTATGTAAAACTTTTTTATTTTCACCATGTATTTTGAGCACATTATGGATTTGGACGAAAATCACTATTCATTGTAAAAATTTGAGAAAAATCTTTGGAAAATACATAGAATTGATAGTTTAAGCTTTTAGGAGTTGAGTTAAATGATTTAGAGTTGAATTTGGGATTTATTGTGAATTATTTATGATTTTTAAAAATGGCTCCAAGTATGAAGAGGAGCAAAAGGAAAGCTCATTTTGATTCAAACAATTTTTTTAGTTTGAGAGCTCAGGATAGATATACTAATGCACTGCAACAGATGAAAGTGATCCCTGAGCGATGTTTTAAGAGTCCAGGTGGAGCAATAAAAGACTTGATCGTTCACCGAAAGTGGGAGCGTTTTTACTGTTTTTTTGTTTTGGCCATTTTTTATGTTGTACCAGAGTTCTATACGAATCTCCATAAAGCTGAAGATGATGGAGTCATGGTTCGAGGAAGACAAATAACTTTCTAGCCTGAGGTAATAAATCTGTTCTATTAGTTGCCCCCTAATACAATATGTTTTTATTCAAACTATAGTCCAAATTAGGAGGAGTTGAATGAGGTTATAGCATTGTTGACTGGTGGAAGAGGAGTGTGGAAGATTTCTAATGAAAGAAGAGTCAACTTCCCCACATCAAATTTGGATGCCACATCATAAGCGTGGCACTATTTATTTGTGCTTGTCTGCTGCACAAACCACCTCAGTGAAGTGACCCGAGATAGAACTATCTTGAAATATTGCTTTAAGCAGTTCAAGCCCATTTATTCTGGAGCTCTAATTTATGATACTATCACCAGTTCTTCCGTCGCTGTTACTACTTGATATACTAAAAATATATGCATTTTTAGACCCATATTTTATACTCATTTTTGGTGATATTGCACTTTAATGGAATGTATTTTGATGTTTTCTTACAGGTTGTTGATTTTTAGGGCTTAAAGCAAAAAGAAAGCAAAAAGGATGAAATTTAGAGTCAAAAATTAAGTTTTTGAAGAAATGCTCAGCGCCCGCAGTGCCGAGGTCAGCGCCGACGGCGTAGAACAATTTAATGCTGGAGATTTTTACTTAGCGCCGTCGGTGCTGGACCAGCACAGACGGAACCAAAGGCGGTGCAGACCCCGTTTCTAGAAGGTTGATGTATTTAGATGACTTTTTTAAGAGTTTTTGGAGGCACCTCTTGGAGAACCGACCTTGGGTTCTATTTGGGGACGAATTTCATCAGAAAATGCACTCCTCTACGTTTTTCACTCCTCTACGTTCATTTTTTGCTCCACAACTTTTCATTCCACTACCATATTGGAGTCAATTAATGATGTTGCTTTCATATTTTAGAGTTTTTGTGGTGATATTTAGTGTGAAACTTTCTGTAAGAGTGTTGGAGAAGGAGAAAAGTGAGAGAATTTCACTTCCCGCATGTCTAAGGAAATGCTACAAAGGATTTGCTTTGAGAAAGAGTTCCAGATAGGTTTATTTGTTTATTTAGTGTTGTATGAACTTTATTTTATATATCAAAATTTGTGTTTTGTCGTATATTTCTCATGAAGTCTGAGTAGTTCGCTCTATCTTTCCCCCTACCTTGAGATATGGTGAAATGTAGAGATAAAATGAATGTGCCATAATTAAAATATAAAATAAATTGTGATGATTTTTCAACTCCAAACTTAATTTACTTTTCAGTCTGGCCAATTGATTTGTTAAAATATGTTGTGAAACATATGATCCGAGAAATGAAGTATGAGTCTGGCCAATTGATTTGTTAAAATATGTCAGAATCACATTTGATTTCATGAAGAAGAAATTCATGCATGAAATTAAGTGCAAATAAATAGGGAAATATTCTTTGTTGGGTGTAAAATTGGAAAATCTTTAGGGTGACAGATTAAAATCCCTAATTTGGTCTTAGTGTTTACAAATTAAAGAGAGAGTTAGCCTTCAGGTGAAGGGAAGTGGGAGCTCTTGAGTGGGAGCCGGTATCCTCCTAGCCTAGCCACAGATTTAGGGACTAAACATAGGATTAGCCAATGATTTTCGATGCACTGTATAAGGGTAAAGAATTATAATTGCTCTTATTTGGCACAATACATATTATAAACATTTATATCATCTCATTTCACCAGAACCTCATTGTAGTGAGAAGGATGCTTTTTCACATAAGAAATTTTCATTACATAAACATAGTTAGTAGATTA
>NW_018165521.1:928850-938468 GCF_001263595.1 Phalaenopsis equestris
TTAAAATCTCAACATTCAAAATTAGTGACAGTGATTTCGTTTGATTTTCTATAAATTTCCTGTTAAAATTTATCATTGCTAACTTACACCTTCCCCGTGGGATCAATATTTGGGGCTTAAATAGAAAGTCCATTATTACTTGATAACGATACGTATACTTGCGTAAAATCCTATTATTAATTGCCTAAAATTATATATACTTTACACAACTTACTTTTCATATAAGGATCAAGTTTTTGGCGTTTTAGTGGTGTCAACTTCTTAAATTCTTACATATAAACTTAAATTCTTACATATAAAAATTCTTACATATAAAAATTTGAGATCAAGTTTTTAGGTGCCGTTGCTGAGGAAGGTAACGATTAAATTTAATTAAATTAAATAGTTTTGATAAATTAAGAAATTTAGATAATATATAAATACAAATTTATAAAAACATAAAAAAAAATCTAAAAAAAATCCAAAAAGAAATTTAGTTAAGATTGTATTTTTAAAGAAATTTTACCTTGCTTGCTTTATTTATTTATGCGAAATATTGGACTGAAGGTTTAGTACCTTACAATTCAGAATTAGAATGTACTATTAGAAATATTTGAAAACAACCAAGTGAAACTAAAAATTTGAAAGAAATGGCAAATAATATAGAATATCCAATAAATGAAAATTGACAAAGACCTTTAAGAGATTATACAAATCCGACAGGAGATGAACTTTATTTAACTATTTAAAATCCTGATGTTGCTGCTAATTCATTTGAGCTTAAACCTGTTATTTACTAGATGATACAAAATAATCAGTTTGGAGAATCACCTACTTAAGATCCTAACTTACATCTTGCTAGTTTTCTTGAAATTTGTGCTACATTTAAATATGACCGAGTGTCTAATGATGCTGTTAGGCTTAGACTTTTTCCTTTTTCATTAAGGGATAAAACTAAGGCTTGCTTAATTTCATTAGCACCCGGATCTATTAGAACTTGGGGAGAACTATCACAAAAATTCTTCGCTAAATATTTTCCACCTTCGAAAATCGTTAAGCTTAGAAATGATATTATATCTTTTTGTCAGTTTGAAAGGGAATCAATATATGAAGCCAGGGAAAGATTTAAGGATCTTCTTAGAAAATGTCCACACCATGATTTGCCAGATTGGTTAATAATTCAAACCTTTTACAATGGATTGGTAGGATCATTAAGATCTATTATAGATGCGGGTGCAGGTGGATCATTAATGTCAAAACCTTTTGATGAAGCAGATTCTTTAATTGATAAAATGGCTACTAACAATTTTCAATGGCCCTTTGAAAGGGTAAATCCTCATTAAGCTTAGAAATGATATTATATCTTTTTGTCAGTTTGAAGGGGAATCAATATATGAAGCCAGGGAAAGATTTAAGGATCTTCTTAGAAAATGTCCACACTATGCTTTGCCAGATTGGTTAATAATTCAAACCTTTTACAATGGATTTGTAGGATCATTAAGATCTATTATAGATGCTGGTGCAGGTGGATCATTAATGTCAAAACCTTTTGATGAAGCAGATTCTTTAATTGATAAAATGGCTACTAACAATTTTCAATGGCCCTTTGAAAGGGTAAATCCTAAGAGAGTAGCTAGTATTCATGATTCTGATGCAATTTCTATTTTGACATCTAAAATTGCTGCTATTTCTAAAAAGATTGATCAAATAGGAGTGAACTATTCTCAAATACCCCCAATATTAGAGGAAATTTCACTAGGATAGATTATTGATACTCAACAATCTTATGAAACTTTAAACGCTATATATAATCGAAATAAAAATCCCTATTCTAATTATTTTAACCCTGGATAGAAAAATCACCCTAATTTTAGTTGGAATAATTATAATAATTTGGTGAATCCATATGGAAATCTAAACAATCAAGGAAATCATAACTTTCGACCTTATTATCCTCCATGGTTTAACTCCAATCCAAACCCACAACTTAGGGAAAAGAAGTTGACAATGGAAGAAGTGATGTTGAATATAGGAAATCAAATACAGAATCCAGGGGTTGCTATTAGATATATTGAAAATCAATTAGGACATATTGCTACTACACTTACTAACAGACCTTCTAGAATTCTTCATAGCACTGTTGATGTTAATCTAAAAGATCAAAGTAAGGAGCAAATTAAAATTATTCGTTACAAAGTAGAAAAGAAATTGAAATAAGGATACAAAGAGAAACTGAAGTTTATGAAGAGAAGGAAGAAATGAAAAATGATCAAAAGGAAAATGAAAAAACACAGGTTCCTGTAGAAAAACCATTACCTCTGTTTCCTCAAAGACTGAAGCAGAAGAATAAAGATAAACAATTTACAAATTTTTTGGAAATCCATAAGAAGTTAATGATAAATATTCCTTTTTGTTGAAGCTTTGGAACAAATTCCAATTTATGAAAAATTTATGAAGGATGTACTAAATAAGAAAAGAAAGTTTATAGATCATGAGGTCGCTGCACTCAGTGAAGAGTGTAGTGCAATTATCTAGAAAAAGCTTCCTGAAAAATTAAAAGATCCTGGTAGCTTTACTATACCTTGTGCAATTGTTGAAATGTTTTATGGAAAGACTTTATGTGATTTAGGAGCGAGTATCAATCTTATGCCCTTATCGATCTTTAAACATTTAGATTTGAGAGAAATTTCCCCTTCTACTGTAACTCTTCAGTTAGCTGACCAATCAATAACTTATCCAAAAGGAGTTATAGAGGATGTACTAGTTAAAGTGGATAAATTTATTTTCCCTGTAGACTTTATATTATTGGATATGGGGGAAGATAAAAAGATTCCTATTATTTTAGGGAGAATATAGGGATAACATTTCTTGCAACAGGAAGAGCTGTAAAAGATGTATAAAAGGGAGAATTAATAATGAGAGTTAATGATCAAGAAGTAAAATTTAATATAGCAAAAGCTATGAAATATCCTACAATAGAAAAAGATAATGAATGTTTCATGATGGAAGTAGTGGAGTATTTAAGTAATGAATAGTTTAAGAAATAATTACAAGTTAAATTTAAGCAAGGAGAAATTTTTGAGAATGAAGATGAAGTTAAAGAAGAAGATTTGGATTATATTAAGGGAGGGCAAATTTAAAACGTTAGACTTGTTGGAAAACTATAGTAAAAATCTTATTCCTTCAAGTATTAAACCACCTAAACTTGAATTAAAAATATTACATGCCCATTTAATGCCCATTTAAAGATCCATTTAAAGTATGCATTTTTAGGAGAATCATCTACATTACCTGTCATTATATCTTTCAAGTTAACTGAAATTCATGAAGAAAAGTTAATAGAAATGTTGAAAAAGTATAAAAAGGCTTTTGGATAAACTTTATCGGATAAACTTTAGCGGATATTAAAGGAATTAGTCCTTCAATTTATATGCACAGAATTTTATCAGATGGATAATATGAACCTAAAGCTGATCCTCAGAGAAGATTAAACCTGATAATGAAAGAAGTTGTTAAAAAAGAGGATTTAAAATGGTTAGATGTTGAATTATATATCCTATTTCAGATAGTGTTTGGGTAAGCCCAATTCACCGTGTTTCGAAGAAAGGAGGAGTGACTATTGAAGAAAACAAGAAAAATGAATCAATACCAATAAGATAAATAACTGGTTAGCAAATTTGAAATGACTATAGAAAATTAAATATTGCCACAAAAAAAGATCACTTTTCTTTACACTTTCTAGACCAAATGTTGGATAGATTGACATAGAATAAGTATTATTTTTTTTAGATGGATATACCGGTTATCTTCAAATTTCTATTGCTCCAGAGGATCAAGAGAAAACCAAATTTACAAGCCCATATGGAACATTTTCTTTTTGTAGAATGTCTTTTGGACTATGCAATCCACTTGCAACATTTCAAAGATGCATGATGTCAATTTTTAGTGATTTTATAGAACATGGAATGGAAGTGTTCATGGATGATTTTTCTGTATTTAGAACTTCGTTTGAATTATGCCTTAATAATTTAGAAAAAGTTCTAGAACTATGTGAAAAAGTCAATTTAGTATTAAATTGGGAAAAAATGTCAATTTATGGTTGCAGGAGGTATTGTACTTGGGCATAAAATTTCTAAAAAAGGCATGGAAGTAGATACTGCAAAAATCTAAGTTATAGAAAAATTACCACCACCTACTAGTGTTAAAGGGGTAAGAAGTTCTCTAAGACATGCTGGTTTTTACAGGCGCTACATGAAAAATTTATCAAAAATAACTAAGCCTTTATGCCAACTTTTAGAAAAAGATATAAAAAATTTGATTTTAATGAAGAATGCATAAAAGCATTTGAATTACTAAAGAAAAAATTAGTCACTGCACCTATAATAGTACCACCTAACTGAGAAAAACCATTTAAAATAATGTGCGATGCTGGTGATTATGCTATTAGGGCTGTATTAGGACAAAGGCACGACAAAGTTTTTAAGGTTATATATTATGCTAACAAGACTCTAAATGAGGCTCAAATTAATTATACTACTACAGAAATAGAGTTATTAGCTATTGTTTATGATAAATTTAGACCTTATTTAATTTGAACTAAATGTATAGTGCATATAGATCATTCTGCTATTAAATATTTAATGCAAAAGAAGGATGTTAAACCAAAATTAATTAGATGGATACTTCTATTGCAAGAGTTTGATTTTACTGTGATTGATAGAAAGGAAAATCACAATCAAATAGCTGGTCATTTGTCTAGAATATAAATAGAAATATTAACTAATTTTGCAAATGAGATTTTAGAAAATTTCTCTGATGAACAATTATATAGTATTGCTGAAATAGGTACACCGTGGTATGCCGATATAGTAAATTTTATTGTAAGTGATATTCTACCAGCAGATATTAAGAATCAATAATTAAAGAAATTTATATATGATTTAAAATTCTATTTCTGGGATGACCCATATTTATATAAACAATGCAAAGTCTAATTATTAGAAGGTGTCATAAGACTATTTTTGGGATGACTTATATAAACAATGTAAAGATCTAATTATTAGAAGATGTGTGGCTTATGAAGAAACTCAACAAATAATTGAAAGATGCCGTGATTCTGAATTTGGAAGACATTTCAGAACAAACAGAACTGCATATAGAAATTTTCAAGTTGGATTTTATTGGCCTACTATTTTAAAGATGTTAATGAATATATTAAAACATGCGATAAATGTCAACACATAGGAAATATATCTAGAAGAAATGAAATACCTCTAAATTACACATTAGAAGTTGAAATTTTTGATGTGTGGGGATTAGATTTTATGGGACCATTTATGCCTTCATATGGAAACTTATATATATTACTTGTTGTTGATTATATGTCCAAATGGATTAAAGCTATTGCTGTACCTAGATGTGATTTTTGGAGTGTTTCTAAATGTTTAATTAAGAATATTCTTACAAGATATGGAATGCCTGAGAATAATTATTACTGATGGAGGATCTCATTTCAGGAATAAAAGAATCAAAAAATTAATTAAGAAATGTGATATTATGCATAGATTCTCTACTGCTTATCATCCTCAGACTAGTGGCCTAGCAGAGATATCAAATCATGGAATTAAAAGCATTTTAGAAAAGGCTGTATATCCTTATAAATTAGATTGTTCTGCTAGACTTGACACAACATTATGGGCATATAGAACTGCTTATAAGACTCCTATAGGAATGTCTCCATACAGACTGATATTTGGAAAAAACATGCCACTTACCTGTAGAATTAGATCATAAAGTATTTTAGGCTATTAAAGAATTTAATTTTAATCTAAAAGATGCTAGTGAGAAAAGATTATTGCAACTCAATTAACTTGAGGTAACTTGAGCTCAATTAACTTGAGGAGATTAGAAATGAAGCATATGATAATGCAAAAATCTATGAAGAGAAAATAAAAATATGTCATGATAGGAAGATTATTCAGAAGAAATTTAAAACTAGACAAGAAGTTCTATTATATAATACAAGATTGAGATTGTTTCCAGGAAAACTGAAATCCAGATGGTTATGGCCATTTAAAGTAATTAAAGTCTATCATTATGGAACTGTTATGATTAACGATCTAAACACTGGAAAGATATTTAAAGTTAATGGGAATCATTTGAAACACTATTATGAAGGGCACATACCTCAATTTAAAGAAGTTTTAATGTTAAATCAACCCAACTAAATAAAAGGTATGTCGGGCTGATGACATTAAACCAAGCACTTTATGGGAGGCAACCCATACTTATATGTTTATGTATTACAATTTAGTTTGTTAAGTGTCTTATTTTTAGTAGATAATAATCCTACACAATTACATTTATTATAAATTAAGCCCAATATTGGTATTGGAAGAAAAGTTGAGATTTAATTGAACAAAAAAAATCGGAAAAATTTGACCACTGTCGCCGACGATGCCAGAATGGGCGCCCAAGGAAATTGATCTCAACGCTGGCAGTGCCCCTCGATAGTGCTGGTGGCGCCGAAGATGGTTGGACGGTTCCTGCGACTTTTTGGCGGACTTTGGTGGGATTTCGCTCTATAATAACCACCGAGAGGTGTTTTTAAAGTCCTAAAAATTGCCTAGGATGCCTAGAAACTTCCTATTTTCATATAAACTTCCTATTTTTGGATAGAAACTTCCTATTTTTGGATTCAATGGCTTCCAATTCTAGAAATAATTTAAAGTATAGAGTTTTTATTAGAAGAAAGTTTATTAGTATTGACACACGATAAAATTATTATGAAGAAGTGATTGATCAAGGAAAGAGGATTTTTTAATCATGGGTTGATCAATCTAAGTGCTCTAGTTGAAAAGATCATTCTGCAAAGGCGATGGGAAGTTCTGTGTTACACTACCACTGCGGTTGTTATACCTGTAGTGAAGGAGTTATATGCAAATCTACATGAAATTATCCAAGGAGTTGTCTTCATTCAAGGTAAGGCTGTACGATTTACTCCTGCGAGGATTAATGAATTGTATATGATAGAAAATGTTCCAATCTATCATTATGCAAATTTCATTCCTACACGAGATTTGATGCAAGATATTTATATTTTTCTGACGGATGAAAGTGATATGTGGGAAGTACGAGTTGAAGGATATATTAGTTTTCCTACTTCATCACTTAATCCAATTTTGAAACAATGGCATTTCTTTATTTGTGCAAAATTACTCCATACTATGAAGATCAGTAGAGTCAACAAGGAGAGTGCTATTTTAAACTACTGCATTCAAATGGTGAAACCTATTGATATATGTTCAATTATATTTAAATCTGTGATGGAAATCATTATGAATGGTTCAATTTATGGACTTGGGCATCCTTCAACAATTTTTCTGATTTACATTCAATCCCAAGTGCCATATGAAAGTTAGGAAAAAGTTTTACTACCATGGAAGCTTATGATTCCTATTGATGATTGATACACCTAAAATATTTAGTATCTTTAGACACATTTTTATACCTATTTTTGAGATATTGCGCTTTAATAGAAGGTATTTTTGTGCTTTTCTTTCATATAAAAGTAAAAATGGAAAAAAAAAATGCTTAAAGGAGTGAAAAAGGATCAAATTTGGAGCAAAAAGGTGAAAAATTGTGCAAAAAAGTTTTGGCGCCTAAGCGCCAGATTCGGCGCTTAAGCGTCGGTTAAACAGAGAGGGCGATGCCTAAGTGCCGAGACCCTGCGCTTAAGCGCCAGTGGTAGTTACTAGATGAGTAAAATCGGTTTTCACGAATTTCGAAGAGGTTTTTGAGGCACCCATTGGCTTAATAGGTGGTTGTAACCACCATGGACGAAAATTATCATGAAAGGATGCGTCTATTGGGCAAATACATCAAATCAAGACACATTTTGAAGAGATCCAAAGGCACCTCTTGGAATACTATAAAAGAAAGAAGAGAGGACTTAGAAAAGAGTCCTGAAAATATTGGCAAGTTTTGAATGTTCTTCTCTGGTGAGTTTGTTTGGACAGATTTTCAGGAACCACTTTTTATTTACTTTATCCTTTTTATTATTTTGTTTGAGTGATTGTAAAAGTGAAGAGATTCAAATGAAGAAGAGATTTAAAGGGGTGGAGTACTTGAGATAAGTTTTTATCTTTTTTGTTTTAAACTACTTTTGGTTTTAATTGAGACTTGTTGGTTTGACAATGATTTCTTCTTTTAAACTAAAGTGTGGTTTTGTTTTCTCCATGGATTCTGAGTAATTTTTTTATCTTTCTTCTTAAAATGATAAGTAATTAAGTTTTGGATGGAAGTTGTGGATAGTATTGATCTTTAATGTTGGAAGAAGTTGTGATGATTTAAATCCATGCACTTCATTTACTTCTTGATTTGGCCAATCCAGATGTTAAAATTTTTTGTGAGAACATGTAAGAACCAGGCTGGTATTGTCTCAATAAACAATTGGAAAGAATCACATGAGGTTTTATGAATGAGAATGTAGTTCATATGATTGAGTGAAAATAATAGGGAAATATTCATTGATGGGTGTAGAGTTAGAGGACTTTAAAGTGACAGGTTAAAGCCCCCAACTTGGTTTATTATTTTAGGTTCTGATATGAGAATGTTAACCCCCAGGTGGAGGGAATCAAGAGAACTCTAGAGTGAGAGCAAGTATTTTCCCTGCTTAGCCGGTCTTCAGAACTATTCAAACTTTAAATTAACCAATGTTCTTTATAGCATCTATAGTAAGGGTAAAATATATTATTGCTTCTATTTAACACAACCCAATTTGCAGACTTTCACAATAGAATTCCTATACTTATTACTGATTCATGATAAGAAGAAAGATAATTTCATATTAAGTACTTTTCTTCTAAAAAAAATTTAGTTATCTTTTTAAGTTGTTACTTTTCGTTAAAATATCAAAAATACCAGAATTATTTAAATTTTAAATTCCTACAAAAATTGTTTTAAGTTTAAGTAATTGTCTTTTTAAAAATAGAAAAAAAACTTTCCAAAAAGTGCATATTGCATAATCTTCCATATGGGTTCGATATTCAGGTTTTAATAAAAAAGTCTTATAGTACTTGATAACGATACATATAATTGCGTAGTATCCCAATATAAATACATATAAATTAAAAAGTTAAATTTTTATTTTTCTTCAGGATCAAGTTTTTGGTTTTGTTGCAAAATAAATATATATAAGTGAAAAATACCATCAAAACTATTGTTATATTGTGCAAAAGCATTAAGTAGGGGATCAAGTTTTTGGCACCGTTGCCGGGGAAGAAAACTAAGTAAATTTCTATTTTTAGAAAGTCTTTTTTAAACTTTAAATATTGTATCTTATTTTCTATGTTTTATTTTATTTTATGTTAGTGTATGCATAGTTCAAGTTCTAAAGGACTGGTGTCCTATAATTCTGAATTAGAAAGAACTATAAGAAAAATCAGAAAAATAAAAAAAATAAAAATCTTGAAAATCCAAAAAAATTATAGAAATGGCAAACTGAAATAATCAAAATGCTAAAATTCATCAAGAGTTTAGACCTTTAAGAGATTATGCCAACCCTACTATAGATGAACTTCATTATAGTATTCAAAAACCTACTGTAGTGGCTAATTCATTTGAACTTAAACCTGCTAT
>NW_018165521.1:938508-942262 GCF_001263595.1 Phalaenopsis equestris
ACCATGAGGGATCACCAACTGAAGATCCAAATTTACATCTTACCAATTTTCTAGAATTGTGTGCTACATTTAAATACGATGGTCTTTCAGATGCCATAAGACTTAGGTTATTTCCTTTCTCACTAAGGGATAAAGCTAAGATGTGGTTGAATTTGTTAGCACCTGGATCTATCATAACTTGGGGTGATTTAACACAAAAATTCCGTGCTAAATATTTTTCACCATAAAAAACTGTAAAGCTTAGAAATGATGTTACATCTTTTAATCAATTTGAAGGGGAATCTATTTATGAAGCATGGGAACAATTTAAAGAAATCTTCAGAAAGTGTCCACACCATGCTACACCAGATTGGTTAATAATTTAAACCTTTTATAATGGATTAATTGGTTCTCTTAGATGTATTATCAATGCCGCTGCTGGTGGTTCATTGAAGTGAAAAAAATTTCATGATGCTTATGCTTTAATTGAAGAGATGCCTACCAATAATTTTCAATGGCCTTCTGAGATGGTGAATCCAAAGGGAGTAGCCAATATTCATGAAATTGATGCATTTACTATGTTAGCAAATTAAGTTGCTACAATTTCAAGGAAGTTAAAATTTAAAATAACATATTCTCAACCAATTTCATTGATTGAAGAGAGTTCATTAGGCTAAATGATAGATTCTCAAGCATCATTAGATAATAAGCAAAATATCTCATATTCTAATTATTATAACCCAGGTTAGAAGAACCATCCCAACTTTCACTGGAATAACAATTCAGGTGGTAAGGTGGTAATAATCAGGTAATAATCAACAATGGGGGAACAACCAAGGAAACCTATTGGGAAACTGGAACAACCAAGGGAATAATGATTATTGATCTACTTATCCTCTAGGTTTCAACAGTAATATGCAATTTAAGAATAAGAAGTTGTCTATAGAAGAAGTGGTGTTACAAATGGGTAATCAATTACGCAAGTTCATTAAGTAATAGATCCCAAGGAACCCTTCCTAGTAATATTGAATCAAACCCAAAAGAAAAGAATAAAGAGCAAGTTAAAGCCGTACAACTTAGAAGCGGAAGAGAGTTGGAAGGTAGGGTTCGAAAAGAGATTGAAGTAGAGAGAGAAGAAATTGAAGAATCAAAAGAGGACGCTCTGAAAGATTCTAAAAGACCTATTTCTCCACCAAAAATTGATTTAGAAAACCCACCACTCCATTTCTTCAAAGACTTCGACAACAGAAGTTGGATAAGTAATTTTCAAAATTTATGAAAATATTTAAGAAGCTTACAATCAGTATACCATTTGCTGAAGTCCTAGAAGAAATGCCAAGATATATAAAGTCTATAAAGGATATTCTCAACAGAAAAATGAAGTTTGAAGATAATGAGACTGTTGCACTTAGTGAGGAGTGCAGTGCTATAATTCAGAAGAAACTTCTTAAAAAGCTTAAAGATCCTGGTAGCTTTACAATTCGATGTGAATAGGAGACAAATTTTATGAGAAAGCTTTATGTGATTTAGGTGTAAGCATTAACCTTATGCCATTATCAATATTTAAAATAATGGGATTAGGAGAAATAACCACAACTACTGTAACTCTGTAGTTAGTAGATCGTTCAATAACCTATCCTAAAGGAGTTATAGAAGATGTCCTAGTAAAAGCGGATCAATTTATCTTTCCTGTTGATTTCATTATGCTAGATATGGAGGAAGATAAAGAGATACCTATCATTTTGGGGAGACCTTTCCTAGCCACAGGAAGAGCAATGATAGATGTGTAGAAAAGAAAATTAATAATGCGCGTCAATGATCAAACTGTTACTTTTAACATTTCAAAATCAATGAAATACCCTGCAAAAGGTAAAGATCAAGACTACTTATGAAGAAAAATTTGAAGAAAATGATTTAGAATTTGAGCAAGAAGAGGAATTAGATCAATGTCTAAACCTTTGTAAGAAAGATTCAAGTTATGTTCAAGAAAGTTTTGAAATTTTGGACACGATAGACAAAGATAAATCATTTTGTTCATCTATTGAAAAACCTCCAGAACTTGAGTTGAAATTACTTCCTGAACATTTAAAATATGCCTTTCTAGGAGATTCCTCTACTTTACCTGTTATAATTTCTTCAAAGTTAACAAAGGAAGAAGAAGAAAAGTTGATGAAAATTCTGAAAAATTTTAAGAAAGCCTTCGGATGGACAATTGCTGATATTAAAAGAATCACTCCTTCAATTTGTATGCATAGAATTAATCTGGAAGAAAACTGCAAACCCAGGGTTGATCTACAAAGGAGATTAAATCCTGTTATGAAAGAGGCTATTAAGAAAGAAATTTTAAAGTGGTTAAATGCTGAAATAATCTACCCTATTTCATATAGTGCATGGGTTAGTCCAATTCACTGTGTTCCTAAGAAAGGAGGAGTAATTATAACTGTGAATGAGCATAATGAGTTAATACCTACTAGACAAGTTACATGGTGGCGAATACACAATGATTATAGAAAATTAAATCTTGTCACTAAGAAATATCATTTTTCACTACCCTTTCTAGATCAAATGCTGGATAGACTAGCTGGGCACATATACTTTTTTTTCTAGATGGATATACCGGTTATCACCAAATTCAAATATCTCCTGAGAATCAAGAGAAAATAACATTTACAAGTCATTATGGTACTTTTGCTTTTAGAAGAATGCCTTTTGATTTATGTAATGCCCCTGTTACATTTCAAAGATGTATGATGACAATTTTTTGTGATTTAATTAAAAAAAGGATTGAAGTCTTTATGGATTACTTTTTAGTGTTTGGAACTTCATTTGACTCATGTTTAGAATATTTATCTAAAGTTCTTAAATGATGTGAAGAAACAAATTTAGTCCTTAACTGGGAAACACAATGATTATAGAAAATTAAATCTTGTCACTAAGAAATATCATTTTTCACTACCCTTTCTAGATCAAATGCTGGATAGACTAGCTGGGCACATATACTTTTTTTTCTAGATGGATATACCGGTTATCACCAAATTCAAATATCTCCTGAGAATCAAGAGAAAATAACATTTACAAGTCATTATGGTACTTTTGCTTTTAGAAGAATGCCTTTTGATTTATGTAATGCCCCTGTTACATTTCAAAGATGTATGATGACAATTTTTTGTGATTTAATTAAAAAAAGGATTGAAGTCTTTATGGATTACTTTTTAGTGTTTGGAACTTCATTTGACTCATGTTTAGAATATTTATCTAAAGTTCTTAAATGATGTGAAGAAACAAATTTAGTCCTTAACTGGGAAAAATGCCTATTTATGGTAGCAGGAGGAATTGTATTAGGTCATCAAATATCAGAAAATTGTATGGAAGTAAATCGTGCTAAAATTCAAGTGATCACTAATTTACCTTATCCAACAAATGTAAGGGAATTAGGAGTTTTTTAGGACATGTTGGAATCTACAGGCAATATATTATGGACTTTTTTAAGATTGCTAAGCATTTATGTCATTTACTGGAGAAAGATGCAATTTTCAATTTTGATGAGGAATGCCTAAAAGATTTTAAATTATTAAAAGAAAAATTAATCACTGCAACAATTATAGTTTCACTAAATTGGGAATAATCTTTTGAGCTTATGTGTGATGCAAGTGATTATGCTATGTAAGCTATTTTAGAACAAAGATATGATAAAATTTTCAATGTTATTTACTATGCTAGTAAAACTCTTAATGAAACTCAAATTAATTATTAATCAACTGAAAAAGAGTTATTA
>NW_018165521.1:942675-944598 GCF_001263595.1 Phalaenopsis equestris
AAGCTAAGACTTATTTTTGGGATGACCCATTTTTATATAAACAAGGAAAGATCTAATCATTCAAAGATGTGTACCATTAGAAGAAACTTATGAAATTATCCAAAAATTTCATAATTCTAATTTTGGGGGACATTTTAGTGTTGATAAAACAACATACAAAATTCTACAATCTGGATTTTATTGGCCTACAATTTTTAGAGATGTTAATGCTTATATCAAAACTTGGGATAGATGTCAAAGAGTAGAAAATATTTCTAGAAAAAATTAGATGCCCCACAATTATATGCTAGAAGTTGAAATATTTGATGTTTGGGGATTAGATTTCATGGGACCATTTATACCATCTTTCAGAAATTTATATATTCTATTAGCAGTAGACTATATATCTGAATGGATAGAACCTGTTGTTTTACCTCGATGTGATGCTCAAAGTGTTGCAAAATTTTTCAAAATGAACATATTTTGTAGATTTGGGATGCCGAGATTTATCATTACTGATGGGGGAATTCATTTCAGAAATTCCATTATGGAGAAGTTATTAAAGAAATATCATATAAATCATAGGATTGTTACTGCTTATCATCCTCAGACAAGTGGTTTGGTTGAACTATCCAATTAGGAAATTAAAAGAAATATGGAAAAATATGTGAATCCAATAAAAATGGATTGGTCAGTCAAACTTGACTATGCTTTGTGGGCTTATAGGACTGCTAGAGAACTCTTATAGGAATGTCCTCATATAGACTAATATTTCGGAAAGCTTGTCACTTACTAGTTGAACTTGAGCATAAAGCATATTGGGCTATTAAAGAGTTCAATTATAATTAAAAAAATGCTGGTGAGAAAAGATTGTTACAATTAAATGAGCTTGAAGAGATAAGGAATGAATCTTATGAGAGTGCTAAGATTTATAAAGAAAAGATGAAAATGAGGCATGATCAAAAGATTCTTACTAAAAATTTTCAGTAAGGGCAACAAGATTTGCTATATAATGCAAGTTTAAGATTATTTCCAGGCAAACTTTAGTCCAGGTGGATGGGCCCATTTGTTGTGATAAAAGTTTATCCTTATGGAGCTGTGGATATTAAAGATCCTAACTCTGAGAAAATTTTTAAAGTGAATGGACATAGACTAAAACCTTATTATATAGGGGATTAACATAAATATAATGATGGAATGATGTTGGGTCAACCAAAATGAGCACTGGTTACGTCGGGCTGACGACATAAAACCGAAAAATGTGCACTGACGCTTAAGCACGAAAATTTAATCACATGTGAAAATTTCAATTTCTATAAGGTGTAACTGCAATTTAGTTGGAATAAATGTGTCTTGGCAGTTTCTAGTCATGCCTAGAAGTTATGAGGGGGAATTAGGCATATAAATAGAAGGGGTTTGTGAAGGAATTTCACCCCGGAAATTTCACCCCGGATTATGTTTAGCCCTAAAATTCTAAGAAAGAGAGAGATTTAGAGAAAATGTCTTCATATGAGATGAATTTTAAGAAGAATGAAGAAGCCACGAGGAATAAGTTCATTAGTCAAAGTGCACAGGAGATGTATCGCGATTTCTTAGCTGTTAGTATTGAAGGGATGTCGGAGAAGATCAACCAGATGGAGAATACTATACCTGTATTAGAGACTAGGGTGCTTGAATTACATGCTCATCTAGAACATATTGGGTGGCAACTTAAGATGCAATTCAGCCATATCAGTTATGTAGAGGAAGCAGATAAGGTGATGGTCCTTAAGCAAAAGTGTATCGAAGATGATAGTATTAGAGCTCGTCACCACCATCCGTTTTATCAACTATATATTCCTAGAGAGACTACTGAGAGACAAGAATTCGTTCCTTCTAATGAAGAGTGGCATTAAGTTAAGTGTTAGGAATTATGTGTTTGGAGTCATGTTTTTAAGTTTGTGT
>NW_018165521.1:944824-947242 GCF_001263595.1 Phalaenopsis equestris
GAAAAAGGAGAGTTAAGGGAAAAAAAAAAAAAAAATTAAGTGTTATAAGACCATTTAGGCAAAACTGAGCACACAGGCAATTTCAGTGGAAGCAAAATTAGATTTTTATTTTTATTTATTTTTTTAACATGTAGGCGCCTAAGCGCGAGCCAACCCGAGAGGCAGGCTCCTAAGCGCCAGTTACCCACGCTTAAGCGCCGATTCACGAAAACTGGTTCGCGAACGGTTAAAAGTGAATTTTTAGTCCAAAAATGCCATTTTTAACGCCTCCTATCGTCTTCCCCAACTCGAGTTCACAATTTTGAGGGCTAGGGCAAGTGAAATTTGGAGATTTCTTGATGGAATCAAGTGAGATTTGCTAGATCCAAGTTCCTTGAGGTAAGAGCTTTACTTCTATGAAAAGATTTTGGATTTTCATCATATATTTTAAGCACATTTGGAAGATTTAAAAAATTTACTATTCATGGTAAAAAGTGAAGAAAAAAAAAGTGAAGAAAATGAAGAAAAATCTATGGAAATTTCTTGGGAAGTTTAGTTAGTGCTTTGGGAAGTTTAATTTAGTGATTTAAACTTAATTTTTCAAGTTATTTTTAGAATTTATCAAATTTTTAGAATGACACCAAGAATGAAAAGGTGCAAAGGAAAGATCCCATTTGATTCGAGTGAATTTGTCAGTTCAAGAGCTCAGGATCAATATAGTGGCACTCTACAGACAAAAAAATTGATTCAGGAGCGATGTTTTAAGAGTCTAGGTGGAGAAGTGGAAGTCCTGATAGTCCACCGACAGTTGGAACAGTTCTGTTGTTTCTCTGCTGTCACTATAATTTCTATTGTAAGGGGGGTTTATGCAGCAAATCTCCCAGAGGCTAAGGACGATCGAGTTATGGTTCGAGGGAAGTTGGTACCTTTTACTCCAAAGGCAATCAACTTGTTTTACCATTTACCACCAGAGACTTTGTGTTTTTAGGTGAATTATAGTCCTACAGAAGTGGAATTGGACGAGATCATATCTTATTTGACTATTGGAAGAGGACTTTGGAAGATTACAAATTAGGGGAGAGTAAATTTTCTAACGTCAAAGTTGTGTGCACCATTAAAGGCCTTGCACTATTTTATATCTGCTCAACTACTTCCTACAAATCATCTTAGTGAAGTGACAAGAGGGAGAGCAACGTTGAATTATTTTATTCAGGAGGGAAAGCCCATCAACAAAAGGGTTTTGATCTATCACAGTATCATCTGTTCAGCTGCTGCTGCTACTATTACAGGTATGGGATTTGCTTCCTTGATATTTTCCTTATGCAAGCAAGCTGGAGTAAAGTATGATAGTTGGGAAGAAGTTTTGTTGCCTCTGAAGCCCATTACAAAAGTGAATGTGAAGACTTATTTGGAGCATTCAATTTTTGGATGGAGAGAGAGGAGGATTTTCGGAGGATTTTCCAAGAGCTATGGATTAGAGACGTCTATTGCATCTACCTCAGCTGCATCTAACTCTACTGTAAAGTATGATTTTACAAGACCATCTGCTTCACGTGGTTCTATATCTTGAGGCGAGCCAACTAAAACTCCAGAGCAGTTATTACAGAAGATGATGACTCATATCCACTTTACCGCTGATAAAGTTCAAAATCTAGAAAAATTTGCTGAGCATATAAATAGGTATAATAGGAGAAAGAGTGACTTTGAGGTGAAATTATACCTGAAATTATACCCAGCGAAATTATACCCAGCTCTGTAGGGCTTGATTAGAGGTGACCCATGAGTAGTACTTCCTCAATATCCTCATTATTCTGACTATGTGCCTAAAGAAAAATGGTATAGTGGCGATTCTGAGAGTGGAGAGGAGTAGAGATGAGAGATGATGTCTTGGACTTGATTTGGTTTGATGTATTGTTATGTTTGTGTCTCCCTATGGACTCTGTAATGTAGTACTACTACAGATGCATTTATGTGATGTTGTGGACTATGTTTTATATTGTGTTTTGAATTTTTATATTCTATTATTGTTGTAATTATTGTGTTAGATAGTATTTTGTTTTTAAAATTTTAGGGTAGTAATTATTTTTGTTTTTAGTACCATAGATTGGTTAGTTTAGAACTTAACTCAATTCTATGTCTTTTTTTAAAGTTAAAAAAGCTTGCTAGCTTAGATCTTAATTTTAAAATTCAGAAACTGATACCCTATATTTTTCAATTGTCATGTTAGTGTGTTGTTTGCATTTATACCCATTTTTTAGAAGTCTATTGAATCTCTACATGTTAAACTAAAATAAAATGTTAGAAAATTTGATCAAAATTAATTTTACTCATGTTTTTAGTTTTATAATTGTATAATTAGGATGTAAAAATTCCTGTTAGCATGTTATTTCAATTTTCATTCCTGCCTATATAATTATCTGATGCTAAACTGTTTAATTT
>NW_018165521.1:947460-953168 GCF_001263595.1 Phalaenopsis equestris
TAAGTTAAAAATTTTTTGTATAGAAAATGATTAATATAAGTGACTATCTTTAGTAAGAAAAATTGTATTTTTGAAAAATTTAGATAATTTAGATTTTTATTTTTAATACTTAAATTTCTTTTATTAAAATGATTTTTAAACTATTATTAAATTTATAAGTAAAAGTTTTATATCAAGACTTTACTTTAGAAAAGGAGAAGTGGAATTCAAAATAATTAAAGGCTATCAAGATATAGTAATCCTTGCCTGAAAAAGAAAAAGAGAAAGAAAACTAAAAAGGAAAAGAAAAGAAAAAGAAAAGAAAAGAAAAAGAAAAGAAATGTAAGGGAGGAGAAGCTTGAGGATTAGTGCCTAATCAAGAATTGGTTCTACATTTGATCTTTTTAAAGTATAAGACTTGCTAAAATCTTAAGCTTATAAATATAATATAGTAAGTAAAATTATTTTTAATAAAAATTTTTAAGTAGAGAAAATAAAAGAACTCAAATCTAAATTTAGAGAACTTACAATATTTCTGAATTAGATAGGAACTCATATTTTCATAGTTCTTAACATTAAAAATTTTCAAACTTTAAGTTGGCCTCATTTACTAATTATTTTTTCTAAATTAACTACTATATTTCTAAATCTAAATTTTAGTAACTTCTAAAGAAACTCACATACATATCATACATATTTGGTTTTTAAAGATTGGAGTGTCACTTGAGGACATGTAACATTTTAAGTTTGGGGGATTTTGATACACCTAAAATATATAATATTTCTTAACACATTTTTATAGCTATTTTTGAGATACTGCACTTTACTGGAAGGTATTTTTGTGTTTTCTTGCAGATACAAGTAAAAATTGAAAAAATGCTTAAAGGAGTGAAAAATGATCAAATTTGGAGTAAAAAGGTGAAAAAGTGTGCAAAAGAGTCTTGGCGTCTAAGTGCCAGATTTGGCGCTTAAGCGCTGGTTAAAAAGAGAAGGCTGCCCCTAAGCATCGAGAACCCACGCTTAAGCGTAAGTCGTAGTTACTAGACGAGTAAAATCGGTTTTCATGAATTTTGAAGAGGTTTTTGAGGCACCCATTTGCTTAATAGGTGGTTGTAACCACCATGGACAAAAATTATCAAGAAATGATGTGTCTCTTAGGCAAATACATCAAATCAAGGCACATTTTGAAGAGATCCCAAGGCACCTCTTGGAAAACTATAAAAGAAAGAAGAGAGGGCTTAAAAAAAGTCCTGAAAATATTGGCAAGTTTTGAATGTTCTTCTCTGGGGAGTTAGTTCAGAGAGATTTTCAGGAACCACTTTTTATTTACTTTATCCTTTTTGTTATTTTGTTTTGAGTGATTGTAAAAGAGAAGAGATTCAAAGGAACTTCAAGAGTTTGGTGGAGGACTTGAGATAAGTTTTTATCTTTTTGTTTTAGACTACTTTTGATTTTAATCGAGACTTGGTTTTGGTTTAAAAATAATTTCTTCTTTTAAACTAAAGTATGGTTTTGTTTTCTCCATGGATTCTGAGTAGTTTTCTTTATCTTTCTTTTAAAATGATAAGTAATTATGTTTTGGATGGAAGTTGTGGAGAGTATTGATCTGTAATGTTGGAAAAAGTTGTGATGATTTAAATCCATGATCTTCATTTACTTCTTAATTTGGTAAATCCAGATGTTAAAATTTGTTGTGAGAACATGTAAGAACCTGACTGGTATTGTCTCAATCGATAATTGGAAAGAATTATATAAGGTTGTATGAATGAGAATGTGGTTCATATGATTGAGGGTAAATAAATAGGGAAATATTCATTGAAGGGTGTAGAGTTAGGGGACTTTAAAGTGATAGGTTAAACCCTCTAACTTGGTTTATTATTTTAAGTTCTGATACGAGATGTTAGCCCCCAGGTGGATAGAATTGAGAGAACTCTAGAGTGAGAGCTAGTATCTTCCCTAACTAGTCGGCCTTCAGTACTTTTCAAACTTTAAATTAACATCTCTACTAAGGGTAAAGAATATTATTGCTCTTATTTGACATTGCACAACACAATTTGCAGATTTCCACAATAGAATTCCTATAATTATTGTTGATTCATGATAAGAAGTAAGATAATTTCATATTAAGTATTTTTCTTCTACAAAAACTTTATTTATCTTTTTAAGTTGTTACTGTTTCGTTAAAATATCAAAAATACCAAAAATATTTAAATTTTAAATTCCTACGAAAATCATTTTTAGTTTAAGTAATTATCTTTTTAAAAACAGAAAAAAGTTTCTAAAAAGTGCATATTGCATAATCTTCCCTGTGGGTTCGATATTCAGGTCTTAATCAAAATGTCATATATTACTTGATAATGATGCGTGTACTTGCATAGTATCCCAATATAAATATATATAAATTAAAATTTTAAATTCTTATTTTTCTTCAGGATCAAGTTTTTTGTTTTGTTGCAAAATAAGGAAATATAAGTGAAAAATACCATAAGAAGTTTAACTACCGTGGGAGACCATGATGGGGATCAATGATCAATATGTTGGCAATGGAAATGAAGCACTAAATGCTATTATAGATCATTCTTCACATGCTTCATCTCCATTAATGCCACCAACTGTTGGAAGTTCGCTTGCTTTAGAGAAGAAATTGAAGAAAATTGAAAGAGTACTTCAGAGTATTATGAATGCAATAGGAGATCTCAAGTACCTTTTTGATCATCTAGATTAAAGAATGAAAGAAAATTTTGATCACACTGAAACTTTCGAAGCAAGATTAGTTCGGATGTTTAAAGAAAAGGGGTGGATCAAAGAAAATTTAACAAATTAATTCCCATACCGATCCTTCTACAACCTATATGTTCATTACCAATCTATGGGAGATGCGGTGGTGAAAGCACTGAAGATGAGGCTGAATGATTAAAGATTCTGAACTCTTTACTTGCATAAAAATGTTTATGTGTTTGTGTAATTGTATGGATTTTGTTAGGTTTGATTTGGTTTGTTTTTGCTTTAGAATTTTGAACTTTGATTATTTGTATAGTTTTGTGTCAACATTTAGTGTTGTGGCTTGATCTCGACGTTGATTTATTATTCGTTTGTTTAATAGGTATGAATTTGTGAATGTGTTTGTAAAAGGTGCATTTTCATATATATAAAAGATAGTTTGTTGTTTTTTGTGAAAATGATTGTTTGTGAAATGTGTATTTATGAATTTAGATAAAATTTTTCGTTTAAAAATACTAAAAACTTTGGAGAAAATTGAAACGAAATTGAAATTTTGAAGAATCAAAATAGTAAATTTCGGGCCTTCAGCGCCGACGACACTGGCATTGGCGCCGACAGCGTCCTCAACCTGAGAGCAGCAAATTAAACCTTTAATTCACAATTTTTACCGCAAACCTCCATTTTTACCCCCTTAAGTCATCTTCAACCTTCGGTTTTTCACCTAGGGCTTGATTTTAGGTGGATTTGAGGCGATTTAGGGGCAAAGGCAATTTTGAGGCAAAGAAACTTAAAATTTCATCTTCTCTAGGTAAGCGCTACACTTTAAAGAAAAAATTTTTGGTTTTCACCAAAGATTTTTCTCACATTGACTAGATCCAAAATTTTGAAATTATTTTGAGAAATATTTTGAGAAATTTTGAGCTTTGGTGAAGAACTCTTACTTAGTGGATTTAAGTTTAAAGTAGTTTACATTTTGATTTTTGGAATTTTTGGGATTTATTCAAAATTTTTCAATTTTTTCTAGATTTCCTATGGCACCTAGATCGAGCAAAAGAAAAGTAGAATATGACAAGAAGAGATTTGTTAACTTTAGAGCCAATGCTTGATTTCATAGTTTGCAAGAATATAAAAAGGTGATTCAGGACCGAGGTTTTAAAAATCCGGGAGAAGTTGAAGGATTGATTATCGCTCGGCAATGGGAAAACTTCTGTTATTTTATTACCAATGCTATTGGGATTGTAATGGAATTTTATGCCAACATTTCTGATGCTTCTGATGATTTTGTTTTTGTTCGAGGAAAAAGGGTGGAGTTTACTCCAAGAAAAATTAATGAGTTTTATCAATCAGAAGATGTGTATAGATGCCCGTATCATTCTTTTTCTGTTACAGATCAGGCTTTAGATGGCTTTAGTTCTTTTCTGACAAGTGAAAAAGGGGCTTGGAAAATAAAAAATGGAGTTAAATTTAACTTTCCCCTTTTTATGTTAAATGTAGTATCTAAAGTCTGTCACTTATGTTAAATGTAGTATCTTCACTATTTTATTTCTGGGAGGATGATTCCAACAAATCATCATAGTGAAGTGACCGAGGATAGAGCCATCCTGAACTACTGTATTCAACAAGTGATGGATATAAATGTAGGCTCTATCATTTATATGAACACTCGATTTATTGCTCTAGGAGAGATCACTGGTGGATTGACGCACCCTGCTCTGATTTACACACTTTGTGAGAATGCAGGAGTTGATTCCAAACCTAATGAGGAGAGGATTGAGCCTCAGAGACCCATTGGGCCTGCTAACATCAAGACTTATGAGTCCCATTTCAATTGGAGATATGGAAGACAGGCCAAGGATATTCTTTCTACTTCTAGAACCCCTAGTGAGCCTACTTTAAGTGACCCCATCAACAGGGAGTTGTTGGACCAGATGATGATTCAACAGGGAGATATATTGAGGATGGATCATAGGATGCAAAATATGGAGGCCAAAAATGCTCACCATGATGATCTGATTCACCAGAAATTTGAGTATGATGCTGCTTATGATGATGCTTTAGTGAGATACCTGAGGGATGACCATATAGTTCAGTTCCCTATTCACCCTACTTATACTCCATATCAACAGCAAATGTTAGATGTCGATGATGAGGAAGATGATGACTGGTGATCTTTTTATTTGTTTGTTTGTATGTGTTTGTACTGTGTGATTGTATTTTTAATGTTATGTTGTTGTTGAGACTCTATTGTTATGTTATGTGAAACTATAATGTGAAAAATTATAATGTGAAAAATTCTATAATGTGAAAAATTATTTTCATTTTTAGAATTTAGTTTAGTTCTATTATTATTTTCAGCACTTTGTTATGTATTGTAAGTAGCTCTTTCTCAGCAAATTTTATATGTATTATGGGCAATTTAATGTTTTTAGCTTTGTAGTTATCATATTAGCACCTACAGCATTTCAAAATTTATTTTCAAAAATCAAAATCTCCAATAGGTACAAATTTTTTTTATGTATTTAATGCTTTCTTTTACCCTTCATTTTTAAAGTTCTTCATGTAAAAACCTTTAAAAAAAATTAAGTTTGGGGGAGAGAAGAAATATCATTATTAGAAAACAACTTAATTTTATTTGTCCTCACTTAACTATATTTTCAAAATTTTAAATTTAACATCACCTTTGATATTAGGAGGTAACTTTGGATAACTATATTTATGTTTCTAAATATATAGTAAATTTAAGTAAAAATTTTCAATAATAAATGTTAATTCTAGGGGCTAAGATATTTGGTAAAAGAGAATAAGGCTATGCTTTTCTATTTTTAGTAAAAGAAATTTGTATTTTTGAAGTATTAAAAATCTTAAAGAGGTTCATGTAAAAAGAAAAAAATTAAACTTTATGAAATCTTTAAGTTAATATAAATTTGTTAAGTGAAGAAATGTAAAAAGTTTTTAACTTTAAGAAGAGGATAGTGAAGTTCAAAATCATTAAAGGCTATCTAGATATA
>NW_018165521.1:953380-963054 GCF_001263595.1 Phalaenopsis equestris
AAAGTTAAACTCTTTACCATAAGTCATATTTTTTATGTAGTAGAGAAGTTACTTGAGGACAATAAACATGTAAGTTTGGGGGATTTTGATACACAGAAAATATATGCATTTTTAGACCCATATTTTATACTCATTTTTGGTGATATTGCACTTTAATGGAAGTTATTTTGATGTTTTCTTGTAGGTTGTTGATTTTTAGGGCTTAAAGCAAAAAGAAAGCAAGAAGGATGAAATTTAGAGTCAAAAATTAAGTTTTTGAAGAAATGCTTAATGTCGGCAGCGCCGAGGTTAGTGTCGACGACGCAGAATAATTTAACGCTGAAGATTTTTACTCAGCGCCGACGGCGCCAAAGGCGGTGGTGGCACCCGTTCTTGAAGGTTTGATGTATTTGGATGAATTTTTGAAGAGTTTTTGGAGGCACCTCTTAGAGAACCGACCTTGGGCTTTATTTGGGGCCAAATTTCATCAGAAAATATCCTGTTAAAATTTATCATTGCTAACTTACACCTTCCCCGTGGGATTGATATTTGGGGCTTAAATAGAAAGTCCATTATTACTTGATAACGATACGTATACTTGCGTAGAATCCCATTATTAATTGCCTATAGATATATATATTTTACACAACTTACTTTTCTTATAAGGATCAAGTTTTTGGCGCTGTAGTGGTGGCAACTTCATAAATCCTTACATATAAAAAAACGGGATCAAGGTTTTTGCTGGGATCACTACTACAGGTTTGGGATTCACATCCTTGATCTTTTAATTATACGAGTAGGTAGGTGTTGGATTTGATAGTTGGGAAGAGATACTATAGCCACTCAAGCCCATTATATGTGTTAATGTGAAGTATTATTCACATCACTCGATCTTTGGCTAGAGAGGTGGATTTTGTAGCAGTTCAGGTGCCTCTACATCTCATGCTTATACCTCACCTACTTTGACATTGCAAGGTCAGACTTCTAGATCTGATTCACAGTCACAATTATTGTAGAGAATATTGGATAACATCAACTATATCACTAATAAGTAATTTGAATTTAGAAAATTATACAGATCATATAGACGGATATATGAGGAGACATAATGATTATGAAGAGAAATTCCACTCATCTATGTAAAACCTCCTGAGAGGTGACCAGAGTGTAGTTTTTCCTCCATATCCAAAATATACATCATATTAGCCTATAGTTGTTTGACATAGTGACAATAGTGATGCTGATGAGGAGGAGAATGATTAGACTGAGTTTTAAAGTTTAGTTTTATTGTATTGTTGTGAACTTTTTTTTGTACAGTTATGTTGTGTTGTTGTTTTGTTTTGAGTTGCACTTGTTGAGAATGTTAGTTTTTTTGTGTTTTGTTTTGTTAGACACTATTGTGTTGTATTTATGTTCTTTTGAGTTGGTATATTTTATTTTAGTGGTAGTAATTGTGTTAACTGTGTTGTTTAGTATATTTAGTTAGTCTGTGTTGAACTTAATCCTAAATCTTAGGAAGGTTTAGAATATTACTAATTTTCATTGAAGAACTTCATGTTTAAAATTTTCAATTTACTACTAGGTATTTTCCTTATGTTGCAGTTGTGAATGTTTGTTAGTATGTTCGTTTACTTTTATGTTATCCTCCACAACATAAAAGTCTAATGAATCTCTATATATTAAGTAAATTAAAATTTGATCAATTAATTTTTACTCTATTTTCAAGTTTTGTACTTATAAATTTATGACGTAAAAAATTCCTGCATGCGTGTTACTTTTAGTTTTCATTCTTGCCTATATATATGATGCTAAAATGTTTTATATTATTAAAAATTTAAGTTTTGGGAGATGAAAAACTTTCTAAAAACTTAAAGCTTATTTATTATCAAATGTACTAAAAATAAAATTGATTTTAATTTGAAAAAAAAATGATTATGTATAGGAAGTTATAATAGGGAAGTAAATGTTTGAATATCGAAATGAGTAAGAGAATTTGGTTAAAACCTATAGTAATGAAGAAAAACTTAAAGTTAACAATTTTTAGTGTGGAAAAGATAAATATTATGTAATCATCTTTAGTAGGAGAAATTTTATTTTTGAAAAATTTTGAAGGGTTAGACTTTTTTCTCAATGCTTAAATTTCTTTTATTGAAAATAATTTTCGAAACTATTATTATACTTTTAAGTCAGAGATTTATATCAAAACTTTGCTTTAGAAAAGGAGGTGTGGAATTCAAAATCTTCAAAGGCCTATCTATATATAGTAATCCTCATCTAAATAAAAAGGAGGAGAAACTTGAGGATTAGTGCCTAATTAAAAATTGGTTCCACATCTACTCTTTTTAAAGTATAGGACTTGAGAAGCTCTTAAACTTAAGGATATAATATAGTAAGTACAATTATTCTTAATAAAAAAATTTTAAGTGGAGAAGATAGAATGCATAAACTCTATGTTTGGATAATTTACAATATTTTTGAACTAGATAAGAACTCATATTTTTAGACTTCTTTACATTAAAAATTTCTAAACTCTAAGTTGGTCTCATATACTAATGTTTTTTCTAAATTGGACTACTATATATTTCACTATATATTTCCATCAAAATTTTATAATATCCTAAAGAAACTCATTTACATAATCTACTTAATTTGGTTTTAAGGGATTAGAGTGTTACTTGAGGACAAGTAACATTTTAATTTTGGGGGATTTTGATACACCTAAAATATATAGTCTTTATCTACATATTTTTATACCTATTTATGAGGTATTGCACTTTAATGAAAGGTACTTGTGTGTTTTTCTTTTAGGTATAATCAAATGGATGAAAAATAGTGAAAGGAGTGAAAAAGGATCAAATTTGGAGCAAAAATGAAGGTGTGAAAATGAACTGAGTGAAATGAGGCGCCTAAGCGCCCAGAACTGGCACTTACACACCACTGAAAAAGAGAGAGCCACGCCTTAGCGCCCAGTACCCACGCTTACGCGCCAGTGAAACAGAGAGGTAGAGGCCCTTGTGAAAAATGTGGGAAATAGTTAATGGACACAAAAATTCATCAATTAGAATTTGAAAGGAAGCAACTTCTAGAAGATTCATTGAATGTGGACACATTTTGAAGAGACACCAAGGCACCTTTTGAAAATTATAAAAGAAGTCTTGGATTGAAGATAAAAGGGGGGATCCAATAATCCATACATACATTCGAGAATCCATCAAGCCAACCCCCATTTCAGTCACCATATGCCGCCGCCTCCACTTTTCTTTTTATTTTAAGTTGTAGTTTGTATTATAAGTGAAGGAAGAGATTCAAAGGAACTTCAAGACTTTGGAGGAGAGGATTTAAGATAAGCTTTTATATTTGTAACTACATTTGGTTTTAATTTAGACTTCTTGTTTGTTTGCATGATTTTTACTTTCAAAATTAAGTGTGGTTATGTTTTCTCCATGAATTATGAGTTGATTTCTTTTTTTTTTCTTTAAAATGATAAGTAATTAATTATTACATGGAAGTTGTGTGAAATATTATTCTTTAATGTTGGAAGAAGTTGTGATGATTTTAAACCTTGTACTTCATTTACTTCTTGATTTGGCTAATTAAGATGTTAATACCTATTGTGAGAACATGTAAGATCCGAGATGGTATTGTCTCAGCCAACAAATGGTAAGAATCATAAGAGATTGTATGGATAAGAATGTAATTCATTTGATTGACTACGAATAAATAGGAAAATAAAATTTGAAGGGTGTTGAATTAGAGAACTTTAGAGTGACAGGCTAAAACCCCCAATTTAATTTATAGTTTTAGGTTTTGATACGAGATGTTAGCCCCCAAGTGGAGGGAGAAGAGAGAGCTAGTATCTTCCTTACCTAACCCATATTCAAGACTATTTATACTGTAAATTAACCAATGTTCTTTATAACATATCTAGTAAAAGTAAAGAATATTATTGCTCTTATTTGATACAACACAATTTGAATACTTCTACAACATAATTCATATACTTGTTACTGATTCATGATAAGAAAAAATATATTTTATTCATATTGCATTCATCTTACAAATATCTTGTTAAGTTTTTTTAGTTGTTTACTGTATTTTGAATTTTAAAAAATTACAAAAAAAATTAAACTTTCATTCCTATTGCAACATCTAGAGTATAAGTAAGAACATTTTGCCAAGTAGAATTTGTTATCTAATTTATTTTGTTTTGTAGTTGCATATTATTGTTTTCTCTGTGGGTTTAATATTTAGGGCTTAATCAAAAAGTTCTATATTACTTGATAACAATACGTATACTTGTGTAGTATCCCATATTTAAATATAATAATTGTATTCTTGTTTGCTTTGAAGTCAAGTTGGTGCCTAGTTGTTGCTGGTGATCAAGTTTTTGGCGTCGTTACAAAGTAAGAATTATAAGTAAGGAAAAATTAAAAATATAATCACATATATTGTATTAACATATATAAAGATTTGGGATCAATAAGTTCAAATTTTTTTTAGTGGCTTTCATTTCCTCGAGAAGCTCTCAGTTTGAGATTTTTTGGGCTCGTCACGTCTCTTTTTTATTTCTAGGTATACGTGTTTTTGGTATACGACATTTTTGGTCTTTTATTATGTTTTTGTATACTCTTTTTTTTGGTGTTGAGAGATTTTTTAATGTGGTAGAGGAACCCCCTTTTGAGTGCGTAATGTATTTTCTTTACTTTTTATTTTTGGGGGTTCCTCTCCCAACTCATCCTATGTACTCAACTTTTTGATTAACATGTAGGGAGTCAGATAATGCTCCTTCCCCTAAAAAAAATAGTAGAAGCATATCCTATTCTTTTATACTAAATATCTTAACTCTAAAACTACCCCTTATTATAACAAAAAAATTAACTTATGTCTACTATAACATTCATAGAATCAAAAATTTAATTTCTTAAAGATAACACCACATACCATAGGTTATTTAAAAATAATTTTAAAATGTAATTTATTGAGGATAAATATAGCTTAGTTTTTTTTAAGTTTTTCTCCCTCCCCTAAACTTAGATTTTTTTAAAATAGTTTAAAGCATTTAATGCATAAATATAAGCAGGAAGAAAATTTTTCTAAATTATTTTCTATGAAAATTTCTAAGCATGAAGAGTTATACAGGTATAATCAGTAAAGAAAGGTATGTAGCAGAAAGTAATTCTCAATTAAGCATGTTGTGATCATGAAGATTTGTTAAGTAAAGGATTACTATATCAAACAAGTATACATACATATGAACTAAAACATAAAGTAAATAGCAGTACACCAAAAAACAACAAGTACAGAATCCAAAAAATTGGAATACTAAACAAAACTAGGTCTAGTGCAATGAAATACAACAAAGTAAAATAACATAGTCATCAATAGCTAAAAAAAATAAGTACACTCAGATTAATAATCAAGCTACAACTCATCATTCTCCTCATCATCATCATCTTGCTCCTCCATAGGACTGCGATGGTCAAATCTCATATATGTAGGATAAGAAGGAAACTGTATAGTCTTATCTCCTTTTAGAAATTTCACAAGGGAGGTATTAAAACATTCCTCGTAATCACTCTTTCATTTGAAATAATAGTTAAAGTGATCAAAATGATCATTAATGTCGTGTAATTTACTCTGTACAAATGACATATCATCTTGTAACTCTTGTACACGATCAAGCACATCATCCAAGATAGTAGAAGGATAATTAGAAGCACGAGAGGCAGAGGCCCTAGAAGTAGATGGAATATCTGAAGCTCTAGTCCTAAATCCTATAATAGCATGTAATACATATAGTTTCACAATAGCCTTACTGATAGACTTTAGTGGATGCAATAATTCTTCCCATCTCTCAAAAACTAACATCAAACTATTGGAAAAAAGTAAAAATGAGAGAAGGGTATCCTTGGCCTCATGTAGTACCTCACGTTGATGAACTGATAATATTCCTGTAAATAAGAGAGCCAATATCTGTGGGTTTTATCCTCTGAATGCAATAGTTTAAAGTTGCTCTCTCCTTAGTCACTTCACTTAAATGATTCAATGGAAGAATTATAGCTGAAATAAAGTAATGTCATGCCTTTGATTGCGTATTCAGCCAAGAAGAAGAGAAATTTAACTTGTGTTCATTTTGATCTTCCATGTGCCTCTTTCATCAGTCAAAAATGTTATAATCTCTTTGAGATCCGACTCAGTATGATTGAAATCAAAATAGAAGCTATCGGAAACATCCCCCAATGAGTATAGAGAGTTGATACGTTATGGTGTGAAGTAAACTCATTTCTCCCTAACGATCACAGATTTCATAAGAAATTTCAAGGATCTTAGCATAAAACTCACTCACAACAGAAATAACTGCTAAAATACTAAAGTAGCAGAAACTTTCACAGTGCTGCACTGCTATCAAATTCTTCAAAGCCCCTCCCAGACTGGCGAAACTTTGTTCTGTTATCAACTTCTTTGACATAAGAAGATCGTTGTATCGATCATGGGCTTTAAGACTCACAAATTTCTTATGATCAAAAGCTTCCTTTCCTTCCCTCTCTTGATTTTAGGATCCACATGAAATCTTAGAAAAATTGATTCAAATTCCAAATAAATTCTAAAAACATATCCTATAAGCTCAAACACATTTTTTTCCAAACAAAGAAGCTCTTTGCCATGGATTTTCCACAAATTTCTTAAAAAGTTTTTTATTTTGACACTTTAATAATGTGGAAGAAATTTGTGGTGAAATAACAAAAATTCTATGACAAAGTGTAGATCTTACCTGAGAAGAAGAAATATGGAGTTTTTGAGTCCAAAAACTTAAAAAATCGTGATCTATGGGAAGCTCTAGGGTGCTCTTGCGATGAGTTGGAGAGGAAGAAGATGATTAAAGCAGTAAAAATGGTGTGAAACAATCTATTTCACAATAAATTGTTGGTTTAGCCAGTTTAGCACCTAGGCATCAGATTTTGGAGCTAAGGCACCTCGCTTCTCGTGATATTGGCACATAGGTGCCAAACTTCGTCACCTAGGTGCCAGTGCTCACAGGCACTTAAAAGGAACAATTCATTTTGAACTTCTTGATTTGTCAGCCTTCTAAAACCTACTTTACTCAAGTCAACATTCATTTTGATATTTTATCATCTTTTGAACTTCTCCTAACTTTAATAAACACGCAAAACTTAAATAGGAACAATCTCAATCAAATTAGTCAACCAACATGTCAACACCTAATTAAAGATAAAGCATATTAACAATCAAATCATACTAAAAAACACACCAAAATACACATAAACATATAATCACTATCATCAGTTCTAAACAAACAGACAATCATAGGTCCTACATAAACCGATAAGTAGTTTCAAAAAAATAGCCAAATCATCTCTCAAACATATAGACATATAGTCTCACAGACACCTGCAAATCAGAGTTTGTTAGACAAACACAAACATCTAAATATCAGAGTTTTCCATATAAAGGTCACTACTTGATTTCTTCATTAATACCATTCTCCTTGACATTCTAGTTCATCGACTAGTGGTGCACATATAGATTATAAAAAGGACAGTGAGGAAATTCTTCTATAGGTTCTTCTATGATCCACTTTCTTTTTTTTGATACAACCTTATTTGGGCCTACTGGAAATTTGCAAGATGATCTGCTTGAAGCTTAATTTGCCGCTCCAAATGGTCAAATTGATCAGAGATGTTGCTAATCCTAGTATGAATAATCATCAATTCCTCCTTTAACTTCTTAATCTTTTCTGCTACTCCTGTAATGCTAGCAACTCATCGTGACCATGACGATGATGTGGAAGAGCAAGAAGAAAACCAATCCATATAATATCTACCACCATTCAATGTTAGAATATCAATGTTGTCACACATCAAAAAAAATTATTCAATGGGCTTCCAAGGCAGAAGTACATTCTCCCAATTCTCATAGGGTACTAGGGCCTGAATGCACAGAGAAAATATAATAGTCAAACTTCCTAGCCCCTTAGTGATTCCATTTAATTAAAATCTAATTATGGATTAAAAAATTAACGCTCCTAAATCAATCAGTTTACCACTCTGAATGTAGTAATTTAGGATATCATTTTCCTTTGATACTCTCCTAAGGTTTGTTGTAGGAAATAGCTTAGCAACAATGAAGAAATGCCAAGCTTTTGTAAGTTTAACTTTGAAGCAGGAAAAACTTGATTTAATTCATTCTTCAAGTTCCTTCACTATCAGTAAGGAATCTATAAATTTCATCCAATTTTTCTTTGGTGGGGGCAAAATTGGCATAACTTCAGATAAACATATTCTCCAAAAGAAATTATTTGTTAATACTAGATGGACGAAATGGTACCAACTTGCCTCTAATAAAGACCAATCCTTGATGATTCCTATAAAAAAAATCATTACCTTTGCTTCCCATTGATATATATATCATAGTACCTTTGTAAAACACTCTCAAATGATAAAATAATCAATTCTTATGACTTTTATGTGAGTTTTTGAGAGTTTTAAAGGGAAATAACTGATTTAAAACAACCATGAGTGGTTAATTTGGGGTTACCAAACCTTGGAGCCTAGACGCCAATTTGGGCACTTAGGTGCCAGACATTTCTAGAATGTGGCGCTTAGGCACCAGATTTAGGCGCCTAAGCATCAATGTTAGAATCAACTCCGCTTTGGCTAACATCCAATTAACACATCCCAACCTCATATAGATCCATAAAATAGTGTTTTTTGCTTCTTCTCATCATGTAGGTCTCATTAACACTTAATACTTTCAATATAACCACACAACTATTAAAGTTTAAAACAATGAACAAAAGTCAATTCACATAGATAACCATAGGGTACCTCCCACGAAGCGCATAGTTTAATGTCATCGGCGCGACATACCCGAAGTTTACTTTTGTTGGCCCAACATTAGGACTTCATCAAATATAGTTTTATTTCCACTAAATTAAGGTTTCAGTCTGTTTACCTTAAATATTATTTTAGTTTTAGGGTCTTTAATATCCACAACACCATATGAATATACTTTTATGACGATAAATGGCCCCAACCACCTGTACTTAAGTTTTTCGAGAAATAATTTCAATCTTGTTTTATAAAGTAAAACTTCTTGACCATGTTCAATGTCTTTTATTAAAATCTTCCGAACATGCAAAATTTTTATCTTTTCCGTATAACTTTTTGCGCTACATAAGATTCCTTGCGGATTTCCTCTAGATCATTTAATTGCAATAATTGTTTATTGCCAACATATTTAAAATTATAATTAAATTCTTTAATCGCCTAGTAAACTTTGTGCTCAAGTTCTACTGGAAAATAACATGTCTTTCCAAATACGAGCCTATATGGTGTCATTCCTATATAATTTTTATATGCAGTCCTATAGGCCCACAAAACATTATCGAGTTTACCAGACCAATCTTTTCTATTAGGATTAATAACTTTTTCCAATATTCGTTTAATTTCTTGATTAGAAACTTCTGCTAGACCACTGGTCTAAGGATGATAAGCTATGACAATTACATGTTTAATTTCATAATTACATTTGGCATTCCAAATCTGCTAAAAATATTTTTCTATGAAAATTTTGGAATGTTTTGAGCATCACATCAGGATAAGGCAATTGCTTCTATCCATTTAGAAACATAATCCACAATAATATATATATATATATATTCACAGGCACTTAAA
>NW_018165521.1:963723-1000866 GCF_001263595.1 Phalaenopsis equestris
CATATATATATATACATATATATATATATATATATATATATATATACATATATATATATACATATATATATATATATATATATATATATATACATATATATATATACATATATATATATATATAGCGCCTAGGCACCCATTATGGCGCCTAGGTGCCAAAACAGTGATGGACGGGTTCTAGATGCTCCAAGAAGTTTTTAAGCACCTTATGGAACTTAGGAAGGAAACTTTTGGCATTTCAAACTCTTGGAACTTCCAAGAACGTCCAGAGATCATAGATAGGATAAGGGATGTAGATTTACTTTTCTGGAGACATTAGTGAGGGGTGATGAGAGATATTTAAAAGGAATTGTAGGAACTTTGTGTGGATCAGCTGGAGATTTTGTTGAAGAGATTTTCTTCTTTCTTTCAGAGGAAAAAGCTATGTATTGTGTACTTCATTATCTTATAATTTTTATAAACACTTTTCTAATGAATTTGATTTGATTTAAATGAAGTTTTCTGTTAAGTTTCCTCCATGCTTAAGGAGTAGTTTTCTTTACTCTTTCTCCTTGTGATGAGATTTGATCATGTGTGGGATTAGAATGGTTTTAAGATTTATTTTATTCTAAAATTATGATGGTATCTTTATCGATTCTTAATTTACTTTGCAAACTTATCACTTGGAGTGTTAAAATCGTTGTGAAACATAATGACCTGAGAAGGCTATGATTTCACCTAGTTAGAGAGCACCACACTAAACGTTGGATGGAGGGGATGCCACGTCCAAGAAGAAGTGCAAATAGATAGGGAGATAAGTTATGATGGGCATATAATTGATGATTCTAGAGTGACAGGATAGAACCTTTATCAATTTGGTCTTAGTTCAGAACCTGAGTCCCTGGTTGGTCCTATAGAGGGGGCACAGTGGGTAATCTGAAAGTGAGAAGCTAGAATCTACTCAACACAACCATACAATCAAGAACTTAACTTTAGATTAGCCAATATTTTTATGCACTTAGGAGAGGGTAAAGAATAGGTTTGTTTTTTTCATCACAAAACCACATTTTAACCTTTAAACATTCAATTCCTACACTGATTATAATCTAATTGCAAGGGGCAATGGATTTTTATTATATAAGAACTTTCTAAAATTCACCCATTCTCTTTAGATTAGAATTTTATTTAATTTTGTTAACTTTAATTTTATAGTAAATTTAGGAAAACCAAACATTTCAAAAATTCTAAACTAAGACTTGATAGTAGTATACTAGAATTTATCCTAAGAGATTTCTTACCTCACTTCTCTATAGGATTGATACTAGGGTTTTAAAGAAAGTCCTATATTACTTGAAATGATATGTGAACTTGAGTAGAACCCCTAGTGTGTGAAATATAAATCAATTCTAAATTCTATTTCATATCCATTTTTGCACACTGGCCGCTAAATATAAATTGGGTCATGTTTTTGGCCATCTTTTGGGAACTTAAATAAATGCATAGTTGTGGGTTGGTTCAATATGATCTAAATTTATCAAAAGCATATACGATTGTCAATAATTTTTTTTTAGTAGTAATATATATTTTCTAAGCTTCATTAAGTGTCTTACTTTATTATTATATAACTTTATAACTCTTATCATATTTTTGCCCTAACATTGCCCCAAAACCTAATCACTTGTATCACACATCCACTAAAATGGTCTCACCAAATCAGGTGAAAAAATAATAGGTGCAGTGATTAATTTTTCTTTTAAAAAATTGAAGGCATGTAGGCATTTCTGGTTGAAATCAAATTTTTCATCATCCTCCAAAAGATGGCATAAAGACTTGGCAATTTTTGAAAAGTCTTTAGTATATCACCTATAAAATGTAGGATGTCTTAGAAAACTTCTAACTCCTCTCACTGTAGTAGTAGGAGGTAGTTTAACAATAACTTGCATTTTAGTCAGATTTACTTCCATACCATTTTCAGAAATTTTATGCCCAAAAACTATACCTCATGCGACCATTAATTGACATTTTTCCTAATTGAGAACCAAATTTGTTTCTTCACTGTGTTTTAAAACTCTTTCTAAATGATCTAAACAAGAATCTAAGGAGGTTCCAAAAATTGAAAAATTCATCCATGAAAACTTTAATTCATTTATGAATTAAATCATAGAAAATGGACATCATGCACCTTTGAAAAGTTGTAGGTGCATTGCATAAACCAAAGGGCATTCTTTTAAAAGATAAAGTTCCATAGAGACTTGTGAATGTTGTATATTCTTGATCATCAGGAGCTATAGGTATCTAGTGGTATCTTTAATATCCATCCAAAAAATAAAAATACTGATGCACAGCTAGTTTGTCCAACATTTGATCTAGGAAAGGTAGAGGAAAGTGATCTTTCCTTGTGGCAAGATTTACTTTTCTATATTCAATACAAATTTGCCAACTAATGACTTATCTTCTTAGAATTAATTAATTTTGTTCATTTACAGTTACAGTCACTCCTCCTTAGAAACATAGTGATCAGACTAACCCTATCACTGTCACAAATAGGATAATTGATTCCCAAATCTAACCACATTAAAATTTCTTTTTTAAAAAACTTATTTCATGATTGGATTCAATCTTCTTTCAGTTTCTTCCCTAGGCATATGATTATCTTCCATTAAAGTTCTATGCATACAAATTGATGGATTGATACCTTTAATATCCGCTAACATCCATCCAAAGGTTTTCTTATAATTTGTCAAAGTTTTTATTAATTTTTCTTCTTAATTTTGAGTCAAATCTAAAGATATTATAATAGGTAATGTAGATGAGTCTCGTAGAAAATGTTGCTTTAAATGCATACGGAGTACCTTCATCTCAAGTTCAGGAGGCTCTTTAATAGATGGAATTAAAGATTTAATATTTTCTGTAGTATCTAAAATTTCAAACTTCTCTTGAACATAATTTGAATCCTTAATAAATAATATTTTCAATTCATCATGAAAGTCCATTTCAATCTCTTCTTTTAACTCATGTGTTTCAGCCTTACTCTCAAAATTTTTGTGAAAGTCCATTTCAATCTCTTCTTTCAACACAGTAAGCGTAACTTTATGGTCATTAATTCTCATGGTTAAGTCTCTTTTCTAAACATCTATCATTGCTTGTCCAGTAGCAAGGAAATGCCTCCCTAAAATGATTGGTATTTTTTTTATGTTTCTCCATATCTAATACAATGAAATCTACAGGAAAGATAAATTTATCCCCTTATACCAGCACATCTTATATAAACCCCTTAGGATAAGTGATAGATCAATCAGCTAATTAAAGGGTTATAATAGTGGGAGAAATCTCTCCTAAGCCTAACCTTCTAAATATCGATAAGGTCATGAGGTTAATTCTAGCTCCTATATCAGATAAAGCTTTTCCACAGAATCTTTCTCCTATCACACATGGAAAAGTAAAGCTACAAGGATCTTTAAGTTTTTTAAGAAGCTTTTTCTGAATTATTGCTCTGCATTCTTCACTTAGTGCCATAGTTTCATATTCAATAAAGTTCATTTTCTTATTTAAGATATCCTTCATAAACTTTACATAACTTGACATCTGCTCTAAAGCTTCAGCAAAATGAATATTCATTGTTAGCTTTTAAATATCTCCAAGAATTTTAAAAATTGTTGATCCAACCTCTGCTATCTGAGTCTTTGAAGAAAGGGAGGTTGTAGTCTTTCTAAATTAATTTTAGCTGTAGAATTTGATTTTTCAAAATCTTTAGAAACATTTTCTTTAATTTCCTTTATTTCTCTCTCAACAATAATCTCTTTACAAACCACATACTCTATCTTTCTTCCACTTCTTAATTGGATCCTTAATGTTCTCTTTAGGGTTTATCTCAGTGTTGGTAGGAAGAGTTCCTCGAGGCCTATTACTAAGTGAGTTAGTGATTTGTCCTAATTGATTCATAATATTTCTAATTGCAGCACTCTGATTTTGTATTTGATTCCTATCTATAACACCACTTCTTTTATAGACAACTTCTTCTTCTTAAATTGTTGGTTATTGTTAAAGTCGGGATGAATGAGAAAGAGGGGAATCTTGTCAAATTAAGCAAGAACAAATTAAGCTTTTCAACTTAGGAGTGAAAAGTAATTAAAACTTAAAATTCAAAGAGAGATTGAAGTTGAGAGAGAAACTGAAGAAACTGAAAAATCTAAAGAAACTATTTCTAAGGATGAAGAGCAACCTATCTCTTCAACTAAAAATGAATAAAAAAGACCAATAACTCCATTTTCCTGAAAGACTTAGACAACAAAAGCTTGATCAATAATTTTTAAATTTTTTTGAGATATTTAATAAGCATACATTTAAAATTCTATTTGCTGAAGTGTTGGAACAAATGTCAAGTTACACCAAATTTATGAAAGAAATATTAAGCAAGAAGAGGAAGTTTGAAGCTAATGAAATTGTTGCACTTAATGAAGAATGTAGTGCAATAATTCAAAGGAAGCTTCCACAAAAGTTTAAATACCTTGGTAGTTTCACTATACCCTGTGTTATTGGAGAAAAATTTTATAAAAAAGCCTTCTGCCATTTAAGAGCTAGCAATAATTTCATGCCTTTATTTATTTTTAGAAGGTTTAAAAAGAATATAGTGTGTTTGATTTGTCATGTCTACTTTAGTAATAGTTGTGTTGTGAGCTACTTTATTTAGTAGTTGATTGTGTGTTAGTTAGCTTGTATTTGTACTGCTTTATTGTGTTATTTAAGTGTACTGTAATTTTAAGTTTATTAATGAAGTGATGTTCATGTAAATCAAGAGTTAGCATGGTAGAATTAATATCAGATTAAAAATTATAATTGAATAATTGGAAGTTAGAAGATATTGGGGAGATCATAAACATGAGGTTGTGATATTAAATTAATAAGAAAATTTGGTTTAAAGGCCTTAGTCTGGCGCATGAATGCTAGACTTCATCACAGCTTGGAGCCTAGGCGCCAATTTAACTCAATCGAACAAACTCAAAATTTTCACGATTTAAACTGAATACGCCATTTTTTACGCCCAAGCTCCATCTTCTTCCTCATTTTCATGAAAAATTGCTCTGGGGTTCTTCTTAGAGTTCCGATCTTCAAGTTTCTTGCCATGAAATCAACAGATTTCATCTTTTTGAGGTTAGATATACATTTTGATATAATTATTTTGTGATTTCATCATGGATTTTTAATAAATTGAGTGGAGTTTGAAATTTGCAAAAATATTTGATTAGGTGGTGAAAAATCCATGGATCTAAGCCTCGTTAGCTTGAAAAAGCTTGTAGGAAGCCATTTATCTTAATTTTAAAAGTTTTTTGAATTTTTCCTCAATTTTTTAGATGGCTCTTAAGACAAAGCAAGGAAAAGCAAAAGAAACTTACAAAAATGCCAAATTCATCAATTTTAAAGCACAAATTTGCTATAATGAATTTGCATTGTCAAGGAAGTTTATTACAGAGTGAAGTTTCTATGAACCCGGTGGTGCCGTGGAGAATCTAATTATGGCTCATCAATGAGAAAGTTTTTGTTATTTTACTATTGTTGCCTTCATTGCCGTTATGCGAGAATTTTATGTGAACTTACCTGAAGCTTCTGATGACGATATATTTGTTCAAGAAAGAGGAGTAGAGTTCACTTCTGAGAGGATTAATATGGTATATGGTTTGCTACCTGCTATTGATTGTTTCTATTCTGAGTATACACCTTCTAGATTAGATTATTGAATATTTTATCGATGGATGGGGAGCCTGGAAGATTTGGAACGATCATAAGGTAAACTTTTCTACTTCCATGCTCAATGCAACCTCAAAGGCATAGCTAAATTTTATTTCAGCTTTTGTCCTTCCTTCAAATCATTTAAGTGAAGTAATAAGAGAAAGATTCATATTAAACTACTGCATTCAAGAGATTAAACCTATAGATGTTGGCTCTCTTATTATGAGTCTATTAGTTCTTTTGTCAGAGCTAGTACTACTTTGGGTCTAGGATTTCCTTCTTTGATTTTTATAATTTGCAAAGGCCTAGAGTAAAGTTTGATCCTTGGGAGGAGCAGTTGAAACCAATTAAGGTCTGGGAAGGCTAATGTAGATGTGTATGGATGACCTAGAGGTAGAGCTCATAATTCACCTTCTACTAGTACTTCTAGGTCTTCTACTTCTAGAACTTCTACCTCAACTGCTACTGAGCCTCTATCTGATTTCTAAGAGGTATTGAGTGAGAGATATTTCAAGCACCAGAATAATATGTTTATGATGTGGTGTCGTATGCAAGATATGGATGACAAATTTGATCATATGATAGATTATGTTCGAAGGAAGAGTGATTATGATGCAGGTTATGATGAAGCATTAGTGAAATTCATGAAGGGAAATCAATCAGTTAAATTTCCTACATTCCCTGTATTTAAACCTTATGAGAGACAAAAGTTTATGGATGAAGATATCCCCTTTGATTTTGATGATGAGGAGGAGGAGGAAGAGGATTAGACATTATTTATTATTTTGTAGTGGTTATGTTTTTTCAGATCTTTCTCATGATGGACTGTTGATGCATGTTTTATTTCTCTATGTACTTTTATTTGTAATGCTACATTTTCTCTTGCTTATTTAGTTTGCTTATGTGTTAGAGTAGTCTTTTACATTGCAAAGTTTCATAATATGAATGTTGTGATTTAGATTTTCTACTACTCAACACTTGTTTTTATTAATTGTACCTGTACTATTTCCTTGCTTAGAATTTTTAAATTTATCTCATTCTTCATTTGTATTATGAACTGTATTGCTTTAAATAATTAAGAATTTAAGTTTGGGGGAAGGGAGAAAAAAAAAATTTAAATTAAACCTTATTTTTCATAAGTAAATTATAATTTTAAAAATTTTTTTAACATAACCTGTGGTATGTTAGGATAGCTTTAGATAACTATATTTTTGATTTTATAAATGTCATAGTAAACTTAAGTAAGAGTTTTTAATAATAAATTTTAGTTCTAGAGTTAAGGTATTTAGTATAAGAGTATAAGATTATTTTTTTACTATTTAAAGTAAAGAAAATTGTATTTTTGAAAATATTAAGGAATTTAAATTTTTATTTAAAAGGAAAGAAATGAGACTATATTGAAAAATCTTTTTAAAACTAATATACATTTATTTGGTAAGGAAACGTGAGAAGTTTTTAACTTTAAGAAGAGGATGGTGAAGTTAAAAATCATTAAAGGTTATCCAGATATAGTAATCCTCATATGACATGAAAAGAAAAAGAAATGATTGAAAATGATCCTGAAAAGAAAAGAAAAATATGTGGGGGAAAAGCTTGAGGAGATGCCTAATAAAAAATTGGCTTCACTTGAATCAAATTAAGGAAATGGACTTATTTGTATATCTGAACTTATTTTTGAAATATTAGCATATTTGCTAGTAGAGCTCTCATGAACTTTTTTTTCTTGTAATTCTTCAAAATATCCTTATTATGACAAGTTACAATTATTCTTGAAATAAATAAGAAATCATAATTCTCATACTTTACTAAATATTCTTACATTTTAGTTTTAACCTGAGTTATTGAAAATTTCTCTAAATTTTCACTATTGAATTTATAAAACAAAAACTATAAAAATTCTTAAGTAAAACTAACAACCATAAGTTAAGCTTTTTATAGTAAAAATGTTACTTGAGGACAAGTAACATTTAAGTTTGGGGAAATTAATCCACTTTAAAAATAACTATTTTTACAACTATTATGCTTAATGGAAGAAATTTAGTGTATTTTTGGTTGCAGGTGCAAGAAAAAGAGTTTAAGAACAAAAAGAAGCAAAAATACATAAAAAAGGAGCAAAATGGGCCATACCAAAGAAAATTGACAAAACCCACCGAACTGGCGCCTGGGCACCAGATGAAGAACGTGGCTGGGGCCAAGGCACCATAGTTATTTTCTAGAAGATCCATTGAATGAGGATGAGTTTTGAAGACATGTCTTACATAACCCCTGGTCATTTTTGAAGCTCTAAATATAGGGATTAATTCTAAATGTCTAGGGGGAGTTCTAGTGTGTGTTAGAGAGTATTAGAGAGTTCTAGAGTCACATATAGATTGAGCAGCCACTTTGGTGAGTCTTTGTGATTTGTGAAGTTTTGTGACTTTTGTAAGAGTCCATTGGAGTTAGATAAGTCAGAGAACTTCAAAGGAGTGCTTGGGAAAATATTCCAGATAAGTACTTATATCTTTTCTTTAAGTTTTGGACATTGTATTTAAGTTTTATAAATATGTTTTGTTTTATTATCCCCATGTGTTCTGAGTAGTTTTCTCTCTTTGTCCTTACAATATGAAGTAATCAAGTAGTGGTTTTAATTTGTTTGGAATTTCTTTTATTTTAAAATTTTGTGATGTTATTTTCACTGGTCCTTCATTTACATTACAAATTGGTCATTTTTATTGTTAAAATTTATTGAGAAACTCATAGACCCAAGAGGGCTAAGATTTATGTAACTGGTGAGTATCACATTTTACTTTGGAAGAGCCATGACGATCTTTCAACGGGGAGAGCAAATAGATTGGGAGACATGATTTGATGGGTACAAAATTGATGTTTCTAGGGTGACAAGCTAGATTCTCTTATCAATTTGGTATAAAGTTTGGAACTAAGGATCATTGGTAGGTCCTAAAAAGAGGGCACAGTGGGTAATCTAGGAGTGAGAGACTATAGCCTACCCAACACTACTGTACATGCTGACACCATCTTTAGATTAATTAATCTTCTTTACATATCAAAAGAAGTAAGGAATAGTTATGCTCTTATTTTTCACAATACCATAGTTAAAATTCTAAACATTTGAAATCCTACAATGATTATGAATTATTTTCAAGGAGAAAGTCTCTTTATATACATATATCTTAAATTTTCTAAATCACTGCATTTACTTTTACTTGCATTTGTAGGAACTAGTAAACTTTATTTCATCACTTGAACTAATTTAGATATTTTCTATAGTCTTAAGTAAAGTTCTTTTAATGTTAAATTCCTAAATTTTATTTATTTACTTTCAATCCCTAGGGATTAATACTGAGGTTTTTAAAGAAAACTCTATATTACTTGAAATGATGCATAAACTTGTGTAGTACCCATAGGGAAAATACTATTAATCTAAATTTTACAATATTACATTTGTTCTCACAAGCTGGTAAATATAAATTGGGTCAAGTTTTTAGCATATCAAGGAATATAAATATTTGTGTAATTGCTGGTCGGGTCATAATACATGTTGTATCTACAAGAAAACATAAAAATACCTTCCTTTGAAGTGCAATTTCATCCATAAAAATGTTCAAAATATAAAGGAATTCAAGCATTTTTTTTTCTACACATCAGTGTCTGGTGACTTTTTTATTTTTTTGGGATATGTTGTTGACTTAGTGACACATTGCCATTATATAATTTTTAATTGACTAGTTTATGTTATGCAACGTGTTTGAAATTTCCCATTTCATTGCTTGTGGATTGTCTGGTAATTGTGCAAAAATACAACTTATGCTTTCTAAAAACCTAAAATTATAATTTTTTTTTACAAAATTTTAATAAAATATTTAGATTAATTAAAAATTAGGTTTAAAATATCTTAATTTTATAAAATTTCTTTTACTTTTATGCATGACCCTTGAGCTGGATTTAAAATGGATCGCAGAACATAGGCCTCACCCAAGTCATACTAATAGAGCCTCAACATTAGGACTTGTGTAGATAACTACATCATTCTACATGTTTCAAGGAGAAGTCCCTGTGCTTCTTCAAACTGTCTGCCTAAACATAAGATTTCTACTTAGGCGGTTGTCTAGCACGCTTATAGTGTTAGAGGCTTCCTCGACCAAAAAGAGGAATAAGTCATTTATCAGAGTGTCTTGGCTTCGTGTTTGTATCACTCTTCTCTTTCCACTCTAGTGGCTTCCTCTCCCTTTTGAAAAGTATAAGTCTCACCTCTACTTTCTACCTATAGAGGGTCATGGGAATTAGAGTTTCATTCTCTTGACCTTAGAGATACCAAGGTTCTCTTAAATGACACAAATCCTGGATTGTTGATAAGGACCTTCACGACCAGGTAGAATTAGGATCCTAATAGCTTGGGATGACAAATATGTGATATCCTGACCTGGCTTTCTCTGCTCGATTATGTTTATTTTACCTTCCTTTCCTTACCCACTTTGAGCCTTATTGCTTCTTTGAAACTTCATTGAGATCATCTCATAAACCCCGATTGCAGATAGGCCACCACCCATTTGAAATATGGTGATTCATCCTCAACCCTCATGACCTTATTAAGCTTGAAAGCAAAGTGTGGATCCTTTAAGATAACCTAGTTATTTCATATGCCTCGACTGCTAATGAGCTGCCATCTGTATAGGATCATTATATATTTACTCTTTGCCCGCATCCCTCGGCGTGAGCTTTGAAAGTGTCAAGATTCTTTTGTGAGATAATGATGCAGGTGGATTTAGTGTGTTAGTTTTGCAAATATTTTTCAATATTACAAAATACACACGGTAGATAGAATAGCAAATATGCAATTTAATCCCAACAAAAATAACTTTAGTGAAAATAGTGTTATCTTTTAAAAATCTTTAAACTGTCAAATCCCCTAAAAATAATGCAAGTATTTGTATCGCTCAAGTAATAAAGGGCTCTAATGGAGTCCTAGATATTGATCACACAGGGAAGTTGGAAATGGTTATAAGTAAATTCTTAAGATTATCATGTAAACTACAATTTAAACTATAAAAGTGAAGTACAAATTTGAATCTATAGTAAATAAGTGAATGATAAATAAAATGCAGTTAAAAGACTAAGTTAATTAAACTAAATGTTACACTTTCAGAAGTAAAATTTACAAAAACATTAACAAAGTTTTTGTATGATGAAGAGTTCAAATTTAAGAAAGCATCATTCCCCTTTCATTGAGTATATAGATTGTGATCATTTAAGAATATATATATAGGATTGTGAAGAAATTAAAATCATTTGAATATATATATATTGTTTTGTGTCAAATAGGAGTAATTTTATTCTTTACCCTCTTCCAAGCGCATAAAGAACATTGACTAATCCAGAGTTTGTTCCCTAATTTTGTGGTTAGGCTGGGAGGATACCAACTGCCACTCTAGAGCTCCCTCTACTCCTTCACCTAAGGGCAAACAATCTCACATTAGTTTCCAATCAACTAGACCAAACTGGGGATTTTAATCTGTCACCTTAAAATCTCCAATTCTACATCCAACAAAGTATATTTCCCTATTTATTTGCACTCAGCCCCATGGATGACATCCACTCCAATGGAATTAAATGTGATTCTCCCCATGTTGTAGAAATCACAGCACTTTCGGAACATATGTTTCTCAACGCATTTTAACATTTTAATTGGCTAAATCAAAATGTAAATGAAGATCGAAGTTTTGATCTGAGTTCAAATCATCATAAACTATTGACATTTAAAACCTTATAAAATAAAATTAATTCTTCACAAAATCAAATCTCATTATAGGGGGAAGGATAAAGAAGACTACTCAGAATTCATGAGAAGGATACGACAAAACACAGATTTCATATATAAAAACAAGTTGACAAAATAAAGAAATAAAATAAAAAAATTTATCTCACAATCCTTTCCAAGCAAATCCCTAGAAGTTCTCTTCAAGCACCTCCCTCTGTACAAGCACTCTCAATTCTCTCTTAGAAAAGTAATGAAGAAGAAATCTCTCACCTTCCCTCTACTCTTACAATCCTTGAAGAAAATCTCCAAGCCCTTGACTCTCTCTCTCTCTTGCCTTCTTCAAAAATCCCTCACACGCCTGTCTCTTCAAGCACTAGACTTCCCTCTCTATTATTAGAGGTTGCCTTCCTCCAAAAGAATTCAAAATTGCCTCCAAAATTCAGTCTAAAAGTCAACCCTTTAGAATTCAAAAGACATGTCTATTGATCCAAGAGATATATCCCTTTATAAAAGAAACTTACAAAGTGTTTAGATGCATTGAATCACTCCATGGAGCATTTAAAACAAGTGTCCCTTTCAAAATTTGCGTCAAATTTATCCCAAACTGCCTTAATCTGCAAAAAGTCGTCTCTGGTGTTTTAGCCTTTAGTTCTATCGCTTTGTGCACCAAATTGCTTGAGACCGCATTATTTTGGGTTTTGGTACTTCAGGTGCTAAATTTGGAGCTTCAAGAGCCAATCCTGGCTCTTCAGGCACCAACTCTCTGTAAAGTGGGGCGCTTCAAGCGCCAAAATCCCAAAATTTGCTGTTTTGGCTCCAAATTTCATCCTTTTTACTACTTTTGCTCCAAATGCCTAAAATTGATATACCTGTAACAAAAACATAAAAATACCCTTCTTAAAAGTGCAATATCACCAAAAATAAGTATAAAATGTATACTTAAAATAACATATTATTTTGGTGTATCAAAATCCCCCAAACTTAAATGTTACTCGTCCTCAAGTGACACTTTTACTACATAAAAGCATATGACTTAGGATAGAGACTAAATTATAACTTCTATACTTTAGTTCAATAAATAAAATAATAAAATTTAAGAAAAAAATTTAATAACTTAGATTCAAATTCTAAGTCTAAGAGTACTTAGTAGGCAATTTTAAGATTTTTGAATCTTTATTTAATTCTGGCACATCTTGCGCAATTTTAATATATATGTATGTATATATATATCTACATATATATACATACAGACTTCATGAAAACCTTACAAGTAGTGCTTCTAATACTCCAATACAAGTTTAGAAAATGCAATAAAGCTTTTTCCTTAAGTTAATTTAAGTGAAACCAATTTTTGATTGGGCATCTCCTCAAGCTTCTCCTCGCTCATTTCTTTTTCTTTTCTTTTCTTTCTTTTTTCCTCCTTTTTCTTTTCTATTCTTTTTTTTTTCATTCAGGATCATTTCAATCCTTTCTTTTCTTCTTTTTTAAGTGAGGATTAATATATCAGGATAGCCTTTAGTAATTTTGAACTTCACTATCCTCTTCTTAAAGTTAAAACATTTTACATTTCTTCACTTTATAAATTCATATTAGTTTATGATTTTTCATAAAGTTTCATTCTTTTCTTTTCACACGAAACTCTAAAATTTTTTATACTTCAAAAATACAATTTTCTTTCTTTACTTTAAATTTTCTTTACTTTAAATAGAAAAATAGTTTTATCTTATCGTACCGAACATCTTTAACTTAACATTGACCTTCATTATCAAAAACTTTTACATAAATTTACCATAATATTTACAAACATAAGTATAATTATTTAAAGTTAAATCTTATCATCCCAGGTCATGTTAAATTAATTTTAAAAAAAGTAGTTAATTGAGGACAAATAAAATTTAGTTTACTTTTTTTTAAAAGAAAAATTTTTTCCAACAAATTTAAATTCTTAAGTAATTTAAAAATGTGTTAGTACAAAATTTAGTAGGTGAAAGAGAATAGTAAATTCATGAAAATAAAAACTAATATGTAGAGGATTTTTTAGTATGAAACTGGCTCTGGTATACTATAAGTACTAACTTTAAAAATATATAAAAATGTATACAAGCTTTAAACCATTAAATGAAACATAAAATATTTTAAAGAATTTGCTGAGAATTAAAAATAAAAACAAAAACTAAAAATACTAAAAATAAAAAAAAAGTAAAAATTTACAATTACTATTACAAATTAGGTCCACAACACATCATTAAAGTGAAAGTTCTTACTACAACAGTTTTAAAACGACATCAAACAAACTAACTCCTAAGATATCAATCTTTGTAGCCCTCCTCCTCCTCCTCCTCATCATCATCTTCTTCTTCTTCATCATGATATGGATCATAAGGAGTGAAGCTGGGGCAATTTGAAAATTCCATAATATACTCACCCCTAAGATATTTCATTATAGCCTCCTCATAGGTTATATCATGTTGAACACTCGTGTGCTTATATTCATCATTGTAAGCATTCCTTGCTTCAATTTCTCCAATCCTATTCTGCATGTTCACAATATCTATTTGTTGAATCATGAGCTACTCCATAATATTTTCAAGTGAAGCAGAGCGAGAAGTAGATGCCCCTGTTGCAGATGTAGAGGGTCTATCACTACCTACACTTCTGGACTCAACAAATGATTCAACTCTCTGAATCATATGCTTTCCAATAGGATTTTGTGGCTACAGATTTTCCTAATATCTATGGGACTCTACTCCTAATTGCTCACATAAAGTGAAAATCAGGGCAGGGTAACTCAAACCACTAGCTATAACACTACTAGCTATACTCTGAGCATGATGAACTTTAAGAGCACTAACATCTACTGGCTTCATTTTCTTAATGCAGAAGTTTAGCACAACTCTATCTTTCATTAATTGGCTTAGATGATTTGCTGGTAGTAATTTAGTAGAGATGAAGTGGTGTCATACCTTTGACTGAATAGTCATTATGGAAGCATAGAAGTTAACTTTCTTATTATTTTTAATCTTCCATTCTTTTCTTATATCAGTAAAAAAGGCAATCACTTCATCTAGATGAATCAGTCATCACAAATGCAACATATTCACAATGAAATGCATTTCCCAATCAATAAAATGCATTGATCCTTTCTCTAGAAAACTCAATTTGCTTACCTCTCACTAGGATGTGCTCATCAGTGGTGAACCCCAAGTTGGAATAAAACTCCCAAATCATTGGCACAATCGCTACTGCAGTGAAGTAGCAAAAACTCTCCCAATTTCTGGCGACAAGCAACATCTCAATCTCACCACCTGGGTTAGCAAATGTTTGTTCTTGGATCAGTTTTCTCGATTTCATTTGAGTATTGTAACAATGTTGGGCTTTAAAATTGACAAATTTCCTCGAGTCAAAATCTCCTCTTGGCTTCCCTCTCTTCACTCGTGGAGTCATTGAAATTTCTATGAAAATCCAAAGAAAATCCAAATAAATCACAAAATCAAAAATCTAACTCCCCAAGTAAGATAATTTGGTAAGGAACTTCTCACCATGAGTTTTCTTCAAGCTTTTCCATCAAAACTTCCAAATTTAGGATCTTCCATAATGTAGGAAAAATACATGGTAAAAATTAATAATTGCTAAGTTAAAGTGAAGGACTTACCAAGAGAAGATGAGATCTAGGCTCTTTGGCCTTCAAAATCTTCTCTAAAGCGCACAATGTGAAACCCTAGGTCACGATTTAGAGGTAGGAGACGACCCAAAAAGTAAAAATGGTGCTTTACTAGGCATAGTTCTTTGGGAAATCTGGCGTTTTTGAGAATTTGGCACTTCAGGCGCCAATCTGGTACATCAGATGCCAAGTCTCTGTTAAATGGCACATAAGGCGCCATATCTGGCTCTTCAGGCGCCAACATCTTAATTTTCCCAGATTTGGCTTTCTGAGAAAATCTACTACGTACCACTTTATGTCAACATTTAATTAACTGAAATAAACATTTATACTCATAATTAAACACTACTATAAGACCAAACTTTTACAAACAACACAAAACTCACTTTTATATATAAAATTTGTGCTATTACAAACTAACAAATTTTTAAGCCAACAAACATCTAATTCAGTGTCTAAAGCAAACCAAACATCCTAACACTGAAATTTAAACATCGAAATACTAAACACATACATAATTAGGGTTCAACAATGAAGGTAAAGCAATCCAACACAACATAATAACTGAAACAAGCAGTAATAGACAAAATGTTCCGTCCATAGATTAAGTTCAAATATTTTTTCGCTCTCGTCCTTCTGGATATCTCCCATAGATTGATAGTGCACGTACAAGTTGTAGAAGGGTCCATAAGGAAATTCATAAATTGAATCTTCCTCAATCCAAGCATATTTCTTGAACATACATACCAAAACATCTTCAATACATCCAGTATGTTCAAAATGTTTCTTCAGCCTCTAGTCCAGATGATCCAACATTTTAGAAACATCCCCAATTGCATGCATAAAGTTTTGTACCTCTTTTTCTATCTTCTTTATCCTTTTCAAAAGTACATTCAAACTAAATTAAGGCTGAATAAATGATGAATTTTGGGATGCTTGATCCATCAGTACATTTATATCATTCTCATCTCCCATTCCAATACAGTTGCAATAAACTTTTGGGTCCATCGACTTCCAAGCAAGAAGTACTTTCTCCCAACTCTCATAAGGTACTTGCAATTGACTGCATAGTAGGAAAATTGTGGATGGATGTCCCAGTCCATTTGCAGATCCATTAACAATCAAACCCAAAACCAATTTCATAATTATTGCACCAATATCAACAGTTTTTTCAATTTCAATACAGTAATTCAGGATAGCACTCTCCTTAGTTACCTTACTAATTTTCATAGTGGGGAGTAATTTTGATGCAATAAAAAAATGCCACGCCTTAGATTCGGGATTTAACAATGGTGAAGAAAAAACTTACATTTTCATCACTTTGGTCTCCCAAGTTGCATCTTCATCCGTAAGGTATCGATAGAGTTTTTTCATATTATCTCTTGTAGGGGTAAAATTTGCATAGTGGCAAATAGGAACACTTTCAATCATAAACATCTTGTTAATTCTTGAAGGAATGAATTGCACAAACCTGCCTCACACACAGATAATTACTTGGTTGATTCCATGAAGATTTTTATAAAAATATTTTATCAGAGAGACAATTGTGGCGGCAGTAGTGTAGCAAAGCACTTCCCAGCGTCTCTACACAGTAATCTCTTCTACTCGAGTATTCGATGCGTTGAATCCTCGATTCAGAAATCCCCTTTCCTTGATTAGCCTCTTCTTCACAAGAACTTTATCATGTAACTTTCGCAAATTGAAACTGATGAACTTTCTCCGGTTGAAAATTCAAAATCTCACAAAATTTTTAGAGTGGGAAGCCATAAGAATTCAAAAGTAAAGACTCTTCCCTCGTTTTCCCCCTTCAAATGAAATTTAGAATCAATTTTTGGGAGTTATAATGAGAATAACCCGCCAAAATCTGCCTTTTGAAATGTTTTAAGTCATTTTTGTCGCCACGACACTTCAAGCTCCGATTATGGTGCTTCGGGCACTAGCTCTTTAGAATGTGGAAATTTAGGCGCCAGTTCCAAAAAATTTTCCATCTAGATTTCGATCAAAAAAATTCTCAATTCTTCCACAAAATTAGATAAATAAAGATGTTTCTGAATATTTTCTAAATTTTAAATTTTTCAAATACACAGAATCTATAAAAAATAAAAATATAAATATACATTAAATATTTTGACCAAAAACATAAAAACAAAATAAATATTGATAAATATGGGTTGCCTCTTACAAAAACACTTTGTTTAATATCATCAGCCTAACATTCCCAGTCTTTATTCTGGGTGACCCAACATTATAGTCTCTTTAAAAACTGGTCTTTGACATCAAAATATGGTTTCAACATCTGCCCATTCACTTTAAATATCCTTCCAGTTTTGGGATATCCAATATTAACAGCTCCATAGGGATAAATTTTTACAATTTTGAATGGCCCTTTCCACCTAGACTTCAGTTTTCCAGGAAATAATTTCAATCTTGTATTGTACAATAAAACTTCATGTACAAGCTCAAATTCTTTTTTTATTATCTTTCAATCATGTCATTCTTTCATTCTTTCTTTATAAATCCTAAAATTACTGTAAGATTCATTCCTAATTTCTTCAAGCTCATTCAATTGCAATAACCTTTTCTCACCAGCATCTTTCAAATTGAAATTGAAAAATTGAAAATTGAAATTGAATTCCTTAATAGCTCAATAAGTTTTATGCTCCAATTCTACTGGTCATTGACAAATCTTCCCAAAAATTAATCTATACGGGGACATTCTTATATGTGTCTTATAAGCTGTCTTGTATTCCCATAATATAGTATCTAATCTAGCAGAACAATCTATTTTATTAAGATTCACACTTTTTTCCAAAATTCTTTTAATTTCTCAATTAGATACTACTACCAAACCATTTGTCTGAGGATGATAAATAGTTGCAATTTTATGCATTATATTATATTTTTCCAGCAACTTTGCAATTGTTGCATTTCTAAAATGAGATTTTCCATCGGTAATGATTATTCTTGACATTCCATATCTTTTAAATATATTTTTGATTAAAAATTTTGAAACACTTTGAGAATCACATCGAGATAAAGCAATTACTTCAATCTTTTTGAAACATAATCCTTTGCAATCAAAATATACACATTTTCAAATGAAAGTATAAATGGTCCCATAAAATTCAATCCCCATGCATCAAAAATTTCAATTTCCAAATTAAAATTTTGAGGCATTTAATTTCTTTTTAAAATATTACCTACTCTCTGACACCGATCACATGTTTATATATATATATATAATGAACAGTTCTATCATTCCAAAAATGACCTCCAAATTCAGAATCATGACATTTTTGGATAATTTCCTGAATTTTTTTTATAAGGCACACATCGTCTTATTACTAAATATTTGCATTGTTTGTACAAATATGGGTCATCTAAAAATAAGATTTTACATCGTGAATGAATTTCTTTTCCAGTTGTTTTGTGAGTCCGTATGGTAAAATACCACTAACAATATAATCCATAATATCAGCATACCAAGGTAATTTTCATCCTTTTATAGCATAAAGTTGTTCATTAGGGAAAGTTTCATTAATTTCTTTTTCCAGTTCAAATGTTCTTCTTGTTCTAGCCTAAATAGATGATCAACAAATTGATTATCAGTTCCTTTCTTATTGAATACTAAAAAATCAAACTCTTGCATCAGAACTATCCATCTAATTAATCTTGGTTTTACATCCTTCTTTTGCATTAAATATTTAATAGTCAAGTCGTCAGTATGCACAACACATTTGGTCCCCACAAAATATGATCTAAACTTATTAAAACCATAAACAATGGTTAATAACTCTCTTTCATTAATGGTGTAGTTAATTTGAGCATCATTAAGAGTCTTAATAACATAGTATATAACTTTAAAAATCTTGTCATTTCTCTTCCCTACAACAACTCCAATTGAATAATCACTGGCATCACACATTAATTCAAAATGTTTCTCCCAATCAAGTGAAACAATTATAGGAGCGGTGATCAATTTTTCATTTAAAGTTTCCATTTAAAGTTTCAAAGGCTTTCAAAGGCTTTAAGGCAATCTTGGTTAAAGTCAAATCTTGTATCTTTTCTAGAAGTTGGCATAAAGGCTTAGTAATTTTTGAAAAATCTTAAATATATCGCCTGTAAAGTCCAGCATGTCCTAAAAAGCTCCTAACTCTTCTTACAATAGTAGGTGGAGGTAGGTTTGATATAACCTGAATTTTTTTGCATGATATACTTCCATGTCATTTTCTAAAATTTTATGCCCAAGCACAATTCCTCCTATAACCATAAATTAACATTTTTTCCAGTTTAATACGAGATTATTCTTTTCACATTGTTCTATAACTTTATCTAAATGATTAAGATATATTTCAAATGAAGTTCCAAATACAAAAAAATTGTCCATAAAGACTTCAATCCTTTTTCAAATTAAATCACTGAAAATTGACATCACACATCATTAAAATGTTGCAGGTGCATTACATAATCCAAAGGGCATTCGTCAAAAAGCAAACGTTTCCAAAAAAAAAGCAAAAGTTCTATAAGGACTAGTAAATGTTACTTTCTCTTGATCCTCTGTATCATTAGGTATTTGATGACTACAGGTATATCCATCTAGAAAATAACTAATATATCCAACATTTGGTCCAAAAAGGGAAGGAAAATGATCCTTTATGGTGACAGAATTTAATTTTATATAATCTATGTAGATTTGCCAACCAGTGACTTATGTTGTTGATATGAATTCATTATGCTCAATTTTTACTATAGTTAGACCTCCTTTCTTTGGAACACAGTGAATTGGACTCACACAAGCACTGTCTGAAATAAGATATATTATTCCAGCTTCTAACCATTTTAAAATCTCTTTCTTGATAACTTCTTTCATCTTATGATTCAATCTCCTTTAAGGATCAGCTCTTGGTTCATATTAATCTTCCAAAAAAATTCCATGCATACAAATTGAAGGATTAATTCCTTTGATATCAACTAATGTCCATCCAAAGGCTTTCTTATATATTTTCAAAGTTTCCAACAACTATTGTTCTTGTGTATCAATTAATTCTGAGGATACTATAACAGGTAATGTAGATAAATCTCCTAAGAAAAAATACGTTAAATGTGTAGGAAGTGTTTTCAGTTCTAGTTCAGGTGCTTTCTCAATAGATGAAATCAAATTCTAAATACTTTCTGTATTTATTAACATTTCAAATTTTTCCTTAACATAATCCAAATCTTCATTACTCACTTCTGTAGATTCATCTTGAATTTTATCATCATCTTCATACTCTACATATTCTTTTTCAAATTTATTTTTGAATGTTTTCTTAAAATATTTATGGCTTAAATATTCAATGATATCCATTCTGAAGCATTCAATCTCTTGCTCTTTTGCAGGGTATCTCATTGATTTTGCAATATTAAATGCAACCTCTTGATCACTAACTCTCATTGTTAGTTCTCATTTCTGCACATTTATTAAAGCTCTTCCAGTGCCAATGAATGGTCTTCCTAAAATGATAGGAATTTATTTATCTTCCTCTTTGTCTAATACAATAAAATCCATAGGAAAGATAAATTTATCAACTTTTACCAAAACATCTTCTATAAATCCTTGAAGATAGGTAATCAAACGATCAGCTAACTGAAGAGTTAAAGTTGTAGGTGAAATGTCTCCTTAACTGAACCTTCTAAAAATTGATAAAGACATAAGATTAAAACTAGCTCCTAAATCACATAAAGCTCTTCCCAAAAAACTTTCACCAATGGATCAAGGAATAGTAAAACTTTTAGGAACTTTGAGTTTTTCAGGAAGCTTTTTCTGAATTATAGCGCTACACTCTTCACTGAGTGCAACAGTCTCACTATCCACAAACTTCTTTTTCTTATTATGTATATCCTTCATGAACTTCACATAGCTTGACATTTCTTCCAAGGCATCAACAAATGGAATGTTTATCGTCAATTTTTTTAATATTTCTAAAAAAATTACAAAATGATTATCTTTGTTATTCAGCTTCAATCTTTCAGGAAAAGAAGGTAGAGGTCTTTCTATAATAATTTTCATTGGTTTAATAGGATAATCTGACTCAAAATGAAAATTTTCACTAGATTTTTCATTTTCCACCTCAACTTTTTCAACTTCAACTTCCATTTCTTTTGGAACTCTAGTTTTCAATTATTTTTCACTTCTCAGTTGAAAAGCCTTAATTTTCTCTTTGTTCTAATTTTTAGGATTTACTTCAACATTACTAGAAAACATTCCTGGAGGTTTATTGCTAAGTGTCGTAGCAATGCATACCAATTGATTTTCAATGTTTCCAATTACAGCTCCTTGACTTTGTAATTGGCTTCCCATTTGCAATATTGATTCTTCCATTGAAAATTTTTTCTCCTTACTTTTTAAATTATTAAAACCTAGAGGGTAATAAGGTTTATAACTTGGATTCCCTTGATTGTTGGAGTTTCCCAATGGGTTCGCAGTGTTGTTTCCTCATTATGCATTTGCAGCATTAGAGTTATTGTTACTCGAACTAAAATTTGGATGGTTCTTCAAACCAGGATTATAATAATTAGCATAAGGATTATTTGAATGATTATTTATTTCATTTAAGGTCTCATTAGAAGATTGAGACTCTATTAGTTGTCTCAATAAGTTTTTCTCAAGCACATGTGATGTTTGAGAAAAATTCATTCCATATTGATCTATCTTCTTTGATATAACAGCTATTTGGGTAGCTAACATAGATATTGTATCATAATCAAGAATACTAACTACTCTTTTTGGATTTACCCATTCAAAAAGCCATTGAAAATTATTAGTAGCCATCCCTTCAATTATTGAATATGCTTCATCGAATGGTTTTGACATTAATAATCCACTAGCAGCAGTATCAATTATCAATTTAATAGATCCAACCAATCTATTATAAAAAGTTTGAATTATTAAACAATCTAGCAATGCATGATGTGGACACTTTCTAAGGAGATCTTTAAATTTTCTCAGGCTTCATAAATTGATTCCCCTTCAAACTAACAAAAAGATGTAATATCATTTCTAAGCTTAGCAGATTTTGAATGTAGGAAATATTTTGATAAAAAATTTTGTGATAAGTCTCCCCAAGTTCTGATAGATCCAGGTGCTAATGAGTTTAACCACATCTTAGCTTTATCCCTTAATGAAAAAGGAAAAAGTCTAAGTCTGACTGCATCGTTCGACACTCCATATTTAAAAGTAGCACACAATTCAGCACACAATTCTAGAAAATTAGCAAGGTGTAAGTTATGATCTCCAGTTAGTGTTCCCCCAAATTGATTGTTTTGTACCATTTGGATAATAACAGGTTTAAGCATAAATGAATTGGTTGCTACAGTAGGGTTTTGTATACTCAAATGAATTCTATATGTTGTAGGATTAACATAAACCCTTAAAAATCTCTGATAATGTTCATTTTTTGTTTCCAGCATTACTTAAATTACAAGCCATTTTGCTAAAATGATATATCTCTTTTTGTTATTTTCAAATTTTTCTGATAGTTCTTTCTAACTCCAAATCGTAAGGTACTAAATTTTCAAATATCAAATCTTACCACAATAAGTAATTTAAAAATAAGCGAACACACTAAAATATAAAAATATTCCAACTTAACTACAAACACTCTTTTTTTAGTTTAAATAAAATAATTTAAATTATAAAATAACTTACTACTACTTTGCATTACTTCCCCGGCAACGGCGCCAAAAACTTGATGCGGGTGGATTTAGTGTGTTAGTTTTGTAAATATTTTTCAATATTACAAAATATACTAGGCAGATAGATACAATAGCAAATATGCAATTTAATCCTAACAAAAATAACTTTAGTAAAAATAGTTTTATCTTTTAAAAATCTTTAAACTGTCAAATCTCCTAAAAATAATGCAATTATTCGCTCAAGTAATAAAGAGCTCTAACGAAGTCCTAGATGTCAATCCCACAAGGAAGTTAGAAGTGCTTATAAGTAAATACTTAATATTATAATGTAAACACAATTTAAACTAAAAAAGTGAAGTACAAAAATTGAATCTATATTAAATAAGTGAATGTTAAATAAAATTTAGTTAAATAACTAAGTTAATTAAACTAAATGCTAAACTTTCAAAAGTAAAATTTATGAAAACTAAATAAAGTTTTTGTATGATTAAGAGTTCGGATTTAGGAAAGCATCCTTCCCTCTTACAATGAGTATATGGATTGTAAATAAGTTAAAATCATTTGAAAAAGTATTTATATATATAAACTATTTTTTGTCAAATAAAAGCAATCCTATTCTTTACTCTCTTTCAAGTGCATAAAGAACATTGACTAATCCAATCTTTAGTCCCTAATTTCATGGTTAGGTTAGGAGGATACCGGCTGCCGCTCCAGAGCTCCCACTACTCCCTCACCTAAGGGCTAACAATCTCTCATTAGTTTCCAATCAACTATACCAAATTGGGGACATGTCACCTTAAAATTGTCACCTTAAAATCTCCAATTTTGCGTCCAGCAAAGTATATTTCCCTATTTATTTGGACTCAACCCCATGGATGACATCTTGTCCCATGAAATTAATTGTGATTCTCCCTATGTTGTAGAAATCCTAACCCTTTTGGAACATACATTTCTCAACACATTTTAATATTTCAATTGACCGGATTGAAAAGTAAATGAAGATCGGAGTTCAATTCATAAAAAATTATTGACATTTAAAATTATATAAAATAAAATCAATTCTTCACAAAATCAAATCTCATTGTAGGGAGAAGGATAAACTGGACTACTCAAAATTCATGAGAAGGATATGATAAAACATGGAAATCATATATAAAAATAAGTTGACAAAATAAAGAAATAAAAAAACACAACTTTTCTCACAATCCTTCCCAAGAAAATCCCTAGAAGTTCTTTTCAAGCACTTTCCCTCTTTACAAGCACTCTCAATTCTCTCTTAGAAAAGTAATAAAGAAGAAATCTCTCAAAAGAAATGAAGAAGAAAGCTCTCATCTTCTCTCTCCTCTTATAATCATTGATAATAATCTACAAGCCCTTGAATTTCTCTCTCTCTCTCTCTTGTCTTCTTTGAAATCCCTCACATGCCTCTCTCTTAAAGCCCTAGACTTCCCTCTCTTTTATTAGAGGCTGCCTCCCTCCAAAAAGAATACAAAATTCCCTCCAAAATTTTCTCAAAAAGTCAACGTCTATCCAAAATTTAACCCTTTTGAATTTAAAAGACATGTCTATTGAGAAGCATTAAATCATTCAAGAGACATATCCCTTCTATAAAAAACCTTCCAAAGTGTTTAGATGCATTGAATCACTCCACGGGGCATTTAGAACAAGTGTCCCTTTCAAAATTTGTGTAAAATTCATCTTGAACTGCCTTAATCTGTAAAAAATCATCTCTTGCATTTCAGGCGCTGGTTCAGGCGCTTCAGGCGCCAACTTGCTTAAAATCGTGATGTTCTGGGTTTTGGTGCTTCAACCACCAAATCTTACAGTTTAGGTAACAGCTCTTTGTCAAATGGCACTTCAGCCGCCAATTCTGGCTTTTTAAACGCCAGCTCTCTTTAAAGTGGCACTTCAGGCTCCAGAATCCCTAAATTCGTTGTTTTGGCTCGAAATTTCATCCTTCTTGCTACTGTTTCTCTAAATACCTAAAATTGATATACATGCAAAAAAATATGAAAATACCATTCTTTAAACTGCAATATCACTAAAAATAAGCATAAAATGTATACTTAGAACAACATATTATTTTGGTATATCAAAATCCCCCAAACTTAAATGTTACTTGTCCTCAAGTGACCCTTTTACTATATAAAAGCATATGACCTAGAATAGAGATTAACTTACAACTTCTATACTTTAGTTTAAAAAATAAAAAACTAAAATTTAAGAAAAACCTTTAATAAGTTAGATTCAAAATCTAAGTCTAAGAGTACTTAGCAATCAAATTTAAGATTTTTGAGTCTCTATTCTTTTCAAGAAGAATTGTAATTTGTCATATCAAGGATACTTAGAACATTCATATGAAAAAGGACTTCATAAAAATTTTACTAGTAATGTTGTTAATACTCCAATACAAGTTTAGAAAATGTAATAAAACCTTTTCCTTAAGTTGATTCAAGTGAATCCAATTTCCAATTTTGTGAATCCAATTTTTTATTAGGCATCTCCTCAAGCATCTTCTCACTAATTTTTGTTTTCTCTTCTTTTCTTTTCATTTTTTTATTTTTTTTTTCATTTTTTTATTCAGGAGCTTTTCAATCCATTTTTTTCTTTCCTTTTTAAGTGATGATTATGATATCTGGATAGCCTTTAATAATTTTGAACTTTACTATTCTCTTCTTAAAGTCAAAACTTTTTACCTTTCTTCACTTTATAAATTCATATTAGTTTATGATTTTTCATAAAGTTTCATTCTTTTCTTCTTACAATAAACTCTAAAATTCTTAATACTTCAAAAATATAATTTTCTTTACTTTAAATAGAAAAACATAGCCTTATCTTATCATACCAAACATCTTTAACTTAAAATTGACCTTCATTATTAAAAAATTTTATCTAAGTTTACAATAATATTTAAAACACAAGTATAGTCATTTAAAGTTAAATCTTATTTTCTCGAGTGATGTTAAATTAATTTTAAAAATATAGTTAATTGAGGACAATTAAAATTTAATTTACTTCTTTTTTAAAAAAAAAATTATTTCCCCCAAACTTAAATTTTTAAGTAATTTAAAACTATGTTAGTACAAAATTTAGTAGTTGAAAGAAAACAGTTTGAAAGAAAACAGTAAATGCATGAAAGAAAACAGTAAATGCATGAAAAAAAAACTAACATGTAGAGGATTTATGAGTATGAAACTGAGCTCTAGCATACTGCAGGTACTAATTTTAAAAATGCATACAAACTTTAAAGCATTAAATGAAACATAATATATTTTAAAGAATTTTTTGAGAATTAAAAATAGAAACAAATATTGAAAATACTAAAAATGCAGAAAAAGTAAAAATTTTAAAATTACTATTACAAATTAGGTTCACAACACATCATTAAAATGAAAGTTCTTACTAGAACAGTTTTAAGACGACAACAAATAACAAACAATAAAATTAGCAAAGAAACATAAAAAAAATTAACTCCTAAGATATCAATCTTCATCGTCCTCCTCCTCCTCATCATCATCTTCTGCTTCTTCCTCTTCATCATCATCATGATCTGGAGCATAAGGAGTGAAGTTGGGGCAAGTTAGAAATTCCACATTATACTCACCCCCAAGATATCTAACCATAGCCTCCTCATAAGCTATATCATTCTAAACTCTCCTTTGCTTATTTTCATCTTTATAAGCATTCCTTGCTTCAATTCCTCCAATCTTATTCTGCATATTCACAATATCCACTTGTTGAATCATGAGCTGCTCCATAATATTTTCAAGTGAAGCAGAGCGAGAAGTAGACGCCCCTGCTGTAGATGTAGAGGGGTATATCACTACCTCCATTCCTGGATATTTGGTTCAAGGCAACTCAATTTGATATTGTTTGGATGTACACCCTTGACATATTGCCTAAACTTTATCTCACATAAGCTCTCTATAATTCTTTTTAAATTTGTCTGCCTAAGCTTCATCTTATTTCTTTCTTTTCAAATCCCTCCTTTCCTTTGAATTATTCTGATAGTTCAAGTAAAAGGTCTCTTTGGAAAAGAGAATCTTATGAAGACGATTAAACATGCTGACGACTTCAAAATTAAAAAGAATAAAAAATAGTGGCTCGAGTGAAGTAGTTCACAATCTCGTCCATACATTGGACTAGCGACTCATGAGACTCCTTTTGCCTGTCAGTCTTCCTCTCGGGGTCAGTTGATGGTGGTGGTAGGACACGAAGAGGTAGCAGGGCAGATACCCTCATAGCTGCAGTAGGAGTAGAAGGATTGGCAGGCTTTGTTGGCTCAGTTTGGCATGCGGTCTCTATGGCCCAAGTGTTGATAATATCCACAATTTCCTCTGCGATATTAGAGTTTATGTTACAAAAATAAATTGAAGTATTGAATAAGAAAAAATTAGGTTTCTAATCTTGATCAATTTAATTTTTACTCGTGTTTTTTATTTTTGTACTTGTATATAAGGATGTAAAAATTCATGTTGGCATGTTATTTTTAAGTTTCATTCCAGCCAATATATACATATGATGCTAAAATGTTTTATTTTATTTAATTTTTTTTTAAATTTAGGGGAGGGGATGAAAAATTTTCTAAAAAACTTGAAATTTATTTGTTCTCAAATGTATTTTCAATAAATTTGATTTTGATTTGAAGAAAACTGATCATGTATATGAAGTTATGTTAGAGAAATAAAATTTTAAGTATAGAAATGAGTAAAAAATTTAGTTAAAATTTATAGTAATGAAAAAAAACTTAAAGTTAAAAAATTTTAGTGTGGAAATGATAAATATTGTGTAACTATCTTTAATAAGAGAAATTGTATTTTTGAAAAATATAGAAGAATTAGACTTTTATTTTCAAAACTTAAATTTCTTTTATTGAATGTAATTTTCAAAAACTATTATTATGTTTTTAAGTGAAGAAAATATATCAACTCTATGCTTTGGGAAAGGAAAAGTGGAATTCAAAATCATTAAAGGCGTACTAATAAATTATGGCCGGATAAGCCTCAATTATTTTTAATTTGAAAAAAAAGTTGAAAAAGAGAGGAGAAGCTTGAGGATTAATGTCTAATCAAAAATTGGTTTCACATATGATCTTTTCAATGTATAAGACTTGAGAAACTCTTAAGCTTAAGAATATAATATAGTAAGTAAAATTATGCTTGGTAAAAATTTTTAAGTGGAGATGATAGATTGCCTAAATTTTATATTTGGAGAATCTACAATATTTCTGAACTAGATAGAAACTCATATTTTCATACTTCTTTACATTAAAAATTTATAAACTCTAAGTTGGTCTCATTTACTAATATTTTTTCTAAATTTGACTGCTATATTTCTACATCAAAATTTTTTAAACTCCTAAAGAAACTTATATACATAATCAACTTATTCAGTTTTTAAAGATTGAAGTGTCACTTAAGGACAAGTAAATTTTTAAGTTTGGGAGATTTTGATACACCTAAAATATAGTCTTTCTGTACACATTTTTATACCTATCTTTGAGATATTGCACTTTAATGAAAGGTATTTGTGTGTTTTTCTTTTAGGTACAATCAAATGGATGAAAAATAGTAAAATGAGTAAAAAAAGGATCAAATTTGGAGCAAAAATGAATAAGGTGCAAAAAAGAACTGAGGCGCCTAAGCGCCAGGTACCCTACACTTACCCGACAGAAGTAGTTATTTGATGATTCATTGAATTTGGAGGAATTTTTGAAGAGGTGTTTGAAGCAACCCTTGGTAAAAACATAGGAAATAGTTCATGGACACAAAAATTTATTTAATTGGTTTTTGAAGGGAGGCAACTTCTAGAAGATTCATTTAATGGAGACACATTTTGAAGAGACACCAAGGCACCCCATGATTTTTTATTAAAGAAGACTTGGATCATCAATGGAAGAGGTCTTCCATAACCAACCACCAATCATCCATCCATTCTAAGTAGTCGTCGCCGCCGCCGCAGCCCATTGTCGCCGCAGCCGGCCACCTTTTCTTTTTATTTTGAGTTTTAGTTTGTATTGTGAGTGCAGGAAGAGAATTCAAAGGAACTTCAAGAAATTTGGTGGAGAGAATTTGAGATAAGTGCTTATCTTTGTGACTACATTTGGTTTTATTTTAGACTTCTTATTTTTGTGCATGATTTCTACTTTTAAACTCAAGTGTGGTTGTGTTTTCTCTATGAATTCTGAGTATTTTTTACTTATATTTTTTCTTAAAATGATAAGTGATTAAGTTGTGAAATATTAGACTTTAATGTTGGAAGAAATTGTGATGATTTTAAACATTGTACTTCATTTACTTCTTGATTTGGTCAATTAAGATGTTAATAATTATTGTGAGAACATATAAGATCCGAAATGGTATTGTCTCAATAAAAAATGGTAAGAATCAAATTTGATTTCATGGATGATAATGTAGTTCATGGGGTTGAGTGCAAATAAATAGGGAAATAAACTTTGAAAGGTGTAGAATTAGAGGACTTTAAAGTGCCTAGTTAAAGCCCCCAATTTGATTTATAGTTTTAGGTTCTGATACGAGATGTTAGCCCCCAGGCGGAGGGAGAAGAGGGAACTCTAGAGTGAGAGCTAGTGTCTTCCCTACCTAACCGATCTTCAGGACTATTCAAATTATAGATTAGCCAATGTTCTTTATAACATCTCTAATAAGGGCAAAGAATATGATTGCTTATATTTGGCACAACACAATTAGAATACTTTCACAATAGAATTTCTATACTTGTTACTGATTCATGATAAGGAAAATATATTTTACTTAAATTGCCTTCATCTTGCAAGTGTTTAGTTAAGTTAATTAGTTGCTTACTTTATTTTCAATTATAAAAAATTTACAAAAAGAATCAAATTTTCATTCCTATTATAGCATCTAAAGTCTAAGTAAGAATACTTTGCTAAGTAAAATTTTGTTATGTAATTTCTTTTGTTTTGTAAGTTGCATATTGTTATTTATCCCTATGGATTGGATATTTGGGGCATAATCAAAAAGTCATATATTACTTGATAATGATATGAATACTTGCGTAGTATCCCATAATTAAATATTATAACTTTATTCTTATTTAATTCATAGTGAAAAATTTACCTAGTTTTTGCTTGGGATCAAGTTTTTGTCTTTGTTGCAAGTAAGAATCATTGTTAAGCAAATTAAGCATATAATTGCATACATCACATTTAACGTTTATATAGAACATCGGGATCAAGTTTTTGGAGTCGTTGCGGGGGAATAATTAAAAAAAAAATTTAAGAAATTTTTAGAAAGCAAAATTTATACTTTTATAAAGTTTTATTTGAACTTTTAGATTTATTATAGTAATATTGTAGTGTTGTTTTTACATAAAGTTCTTGTTTGTGTGTTTTATTTATTTATTTTTTTGTGTTTAATAGTAATGTATGTGTAGTTTAGGTTCCACATGACTTGTGCCTTCTGATTCTGAATTAGAAAAATCTATTATAAAAATTAAAAAAATTAAAAATTACTGAAAAAATTCAAAAAATTTAAGAAATGGCAAATCAAAAATCATAACGCTGAAGAGTTTAGACCTTTAAGAGATTATGCAAACCCTACGGTGGATGAAGTTCAATGTAGTATTCAAAAACCCACTGAAAACTGCAAAGTTTAGAAATGATATTACATCTTTTTGCTAGTTTGAAGGAGAATCTATTTATGAAGCATGAGAATAATTTCAAGAACTCTTAAGAAAGTGTCTACACCATGCAATACCAGATTAGTTCATAATTCAAACCTTTTACAATGGATTAATTGTCTCTTAGATCTATTATCGATGTCGTTGCTAGTGGTTCATTGATGTCAAAACCATTTCATGATGCTTATGATTTAATTGAGAATATGGCTACAAATATTTTTCAATGGCCTTCTGAAATGGTAAATCTTAAAAAAGTAGCCAATATTCATGAAATTGATGTTTTTCCAATGTTAGCAAATCAACTTGCTGCAATTTCAAGGAAGTTAGGCCGATTTGGAATGAATTTTTCTCAACCAGATGCAATGATTGAAGAGAATTTATTAGGTCAAATGATAGATTCTCAAGCATCATTAGAAACTTTAAATGTCATAAATAACAAGCAAAATAACACATACTCAAACTATTATAACCAAGTTTGGAAGAATCATCCCAACTTTAACCGGAATAATACTTCGGGTGGTAATAATCAACAATGGAGGAATGATCCCAACTTTCTATATAGAATTTTATTGCAATGTATGTGATTATATGCTTAATTTCTTTAATAATGATTCTTACATTGCAACAGTGCTAAAAACTTTATCTTAAGCAAAAGCTAGGTAAATTCTTTTCTATGAAGCAAATAAGAAGAATAAAGTTATAATATTTATAAAGTTATAATATTTAAATATGAGATACTATGCAAGTATACATATCGTTATCAAGTAATATAGGAGTTTTTTATTAAGCCCCAAATATCAAACCCACTGGGAAAACTTGACAATATGCACTATACAAAATAAAAGAAATTAGAAAAAAAAATTCTACTTAGCAAAATATTCTTACTTAAACTAAAGATGTTATAATAGAAATGAAATACAATTTTTTTATAATTTAAATAAAGTAAGCAACTAATTAACTTAACTAAATACTTGCAAGATGAAGGCAATAAAAATAAAATATCTTTTTTTTATCATGAATCAGTAACAAGTACAACAATTCTGTTGTGGAAGTATTCTAATTGTGTTGTGCTAAATAAGAGCAATCATATTCTTTACCCTCACTACTAGAGATGCTATAAAAAATGGCTAATCTATAGTTTGAATAGTCCTGAAGACCGGTTAGGTAGGGAAGACACTAGCTCACTAGCTCTCACTCTAGCTCACTCTAGAGTTCCCTCTTCTCCCTCCACCTGGAGGCTAACATCTCGTATCAGAACCTAAAACTATAAATCAAATTGGGAGCTTCAGCCTGTCACTCTAAATTCCTCTAATTCTAGATCTTTTAAAGTTTATTTACCAATTTATTTTCACTCAACCTCATGAACTACATTCTCATCCATAAAATCAAATATGATTCTTACCATTTGTTGACTGAGACAATACCATCTCGGATCTTACATGTTCTCACAATGGGTACTAACATCTTAGTTTGCCAAATTAAGAAGTAAATGAAGTACAGGGTTTCAAATCATCACATTTTCTTCCAACATTAAAGTCTAATACTTAAAACAACTTCCTTTCAATATTTAATCACTTATCATTTTAAGGAAACAATAACTGCTCAGAATTTATGGAGAAAACACAACCACACTTGAGTTTAAAAGTAGAAGTCATGCACATAAATAAGAAATCTAAATTAAAACCAAAGGTATTAACAAAGATAAATGCTTATCTCAAATCCTCTCAACCAAATGTCTTGAAGTTCCTTTGAGTTCTCTTCCTTCACTCACAATACAAAGTAAAACTCAAAATAAAATAAAAAGGTGGTCGGTGGCGGCAGTTACTAGGATGAATGATGGTTGTTGGATGTGGATTGGTCTCCCTCGGTGATTGGCTTTGATGTCCAAGCCTTCTTTCTTTAGTAAAAACCCAAGAGGTGTTTTGGTGTCTCTTCAAAATATGTCTCCATTCAATGAATCTTCTAGAAGTTTCCTTCATTCAAAAGCCAATTGAATGAATTTTTTTGTATAAACTATTTCCTACATTTTTACCAAGGGTTGCTTCAAATACCTCTTCAAAGAGTCATCCAAATTCAAATGAATCATCAAATAACTACTTCTGGTGCTTAAGCTGGGGGTACCAGGGGTACCTGACGCTTAGGCGCGACTCTCTCTAAACAACTGGCGTGTAAGCACAATTGGGCACTTAGGCGCCTTAGTTCATTCTTGCACCTTCTTCATTTTTGCTCTGTCGACACAATTTTGGATGATGAGTTGCCCGTAAGAAGCTGTCGGTCACCGGAATAAAATTCTCGTCGCCCGCTTCGGAAGGATGTTTTAATGTTTAGAAAAATATGAAATCAAACTGACCCCATATTTTTTATAGTTTAAATGAAAGAGCGTTGTACCTCAAACCCTGTATCTATCCCAAAGGATAAACACAAGATTTGAGGATGAGGCTCGATCAGATAAACTGAGAAATATATGACATTCGTTTGGTCTGCAAAATTGTTTTATTTGTCGATAGTTTCTCCTATTTAATATGAAGAATTAAATAGGGTTTATATTAAGCTGGGTTCAGAAAAGCTTACTATAAGGAGTAAGGGCAAGCCCCTATAGTTAATTACATCATAGATAACCGAAGTCACCTTGAAAAATTCTCGATAAAAATCAAGGGATATTATCTTCAAGGATTTCAAAAGAATAGAACTTTTCAACGAGATCAGATGAAGAGGTGTGAAAGGGGATTGGTTCAAGCTCAAATTTGGAACATTAATTGTAGAATCCAAAGGAGAACATCGGTGATTTCCCTGTCTATCCTATTGTTTGGCTTCAATTTTAAGGAGAAATTATTTAAGTGTTTGCTCCCTACCACTTTCATCCTGCCAATTGTATTAGTTAGGGCATACATTTGTGTGAAACAATCACACAAATGAAATTAGTCTGAACCAGTGGGATGTAAGGATTTAGGTCGTGATGAACGACAAACTTGAAATCCTAAGATGAGTTAGGGCTTATATTGTGCAGCAGAGATGTACAAAGGCCTAAAGACGAGGTGAGGGTTTATGTTACATAAGCAAAAAACCTCAAAATTCTATGGCTTGTTGTTTAATTCTAAGGAAGGAATGGTTGTTTAGCTGGGGAAGATAGGTTTTACAGTTGAAGATGGTCATGCTGCCCACCATGTTAGCTCCAAGCTCCTTCTCGTGACGAGTTTAAGTTTTCTAGGGTGTAAGTCTTCACTATTGCTTAGGAAGTTCAGACTGTTTATGGGTTGGTTGAAGTTCTTTAAATTTAATGGGGCATGTTAAAGTTGATTAGAGCGAGACCAGTTAGGGCATAAATTTAATGGGGCATGATGTCAACTCTCTCTTTGAGAATTGAAAGTTAATGATCAATCTCAAAAGAGAGTGTTAGAAGGTGAGGACCGACCTCGAAAAGGAGTGAAAAGGAGTGAATCGTGAATCAAAAGTTAAGGACTGATTCAAAAATGCGAACTGAAATTTAATGATCAATCTCAAAGAGAGAGTTGGAAGTTAAGAATCAACCTCAAAAAGAGTGAATCAGAAGTTAAGGACTGATTCCAAAATGAGAATTGAAAGTTAAGGATCAATCTCGAAGAGAGAGTCAGAAGGTAAGGACCGACCTCAAAGGAGTGAATCAAAATTTAAGGACTGATTTGAAAATGAGAATTGAAAGTTAATGATCAATCTCAAAAGAGGTGTCGGAAGGTAAGAACCGACCTCAAAGGACTGAATCAAAAGTTAAGGACTGATTCAAAAATCATAATTGAAAGTTAATGATCAATCTCAATAGAGAGAGTCAGAAGTTAAGGAAAGGAGTGAATCAGAAGTTAAAGACTGATTCAAAAATTAGAATTGAAAGTTAATGATCAATCTAAAGAGAGAGTCGGAAGTTAAGGACCGACTTCGTAAAGAAGTGAATCAAAAGTTAGGGACTGATTCCAATATGAGAATTGAAAGTTAATGATCAATATCAAAAGAGAGATTCGGAAGTTAAGGACCGACCTCGAAAGGAAAGGAATCATATGTTAAGGACTAATTCCAAAATGAGAATTGAAAGTTAATGATCAATATCAAAAGAGAGATTCGGAAGTTAAGGACCGACCTCGAAAGGAAAGGAATCATATGTTAAGGACTAATTCCAAAATGAGAATTGAAAGTTAATGATCAATCTCAAAAGAGTGTCGGAAGGTGAGGACCAGCCTTGAAAAGGAGTGAATCAGAAGTTAAGGACTGATTCAAAAATGAAAATTAAAAGTTACTGATCAATGTCAAAAGAGAGTGTCGGAAGGTCAGAAGTTAAGGATGACCTCAAACGAGTGAATTAGGACTTAAGGATTCATTCAAAAATGAGAATTGAAAGTTACTGATCAATCTTAAAGAGAGTGTCGGAAGGTGAGGACCGACCTCAAAAAGGAGTGAATCAGAAGTTAAGGACTGACTCCAAAATGAGAATTTAAAGTTAAGGATCAATCTCGAAGAGAGAGTCGGAAGTTAAGGACCGACCTCAGAGGAGTGAATCAGAAGTTAAGGACTGATTCAAAAATGATAATTGGTAATGTTGAATCCAAAGATATGTGTCATGTGAAAAGGTTAACATTTTTGAAGAAGATTTATGAAATTTTGTGAGGCTTTATGCAGAACGTGAAACTCTACGGGGATGTTAAGAGAATTAGTGCAGATAAAGATAATTGTGTTGCGCGAGCAAAGAATAAGAGACCTTGAAATCGAGAGAATCAACTCAACAGATTTATTTTCTTTTTTTGTTTTTTTTATCATGTTTGATTTTCAAAATATGTTTTCAAAAATTTAATTTTAGTTGGTTGATTTTCAAAAGAGATTTGTTATGTTGTTTGTTTGTTAGTTATTTTATTATTTTATTTTATTATTGTCCAATTTTGTTGTTTCATTCTTTGTTCATTGCAATTTTGAACCAATGTATGGTTCATGACTTTTATCCATCGCACAATTGGGGCAATTGAACAAACAGATAAATTTCTGAAAGAAACTTCATTAATCAGCTCCAATAAATGTTATAGATCAAGTGTAGCTAACGCCTCAAAAAGTACAATATGCTAACTGCATCAAAGTACATCCAAAAAATCTCACGCCAAGTACATATCATTGGCTGAGTATCTCTGATATATATCATATTTGTTGTAATGTAGTAAAGCAAAAAAGAATCCTTGGACTATCTGTTCCCGTTGTGATGAGCTCCTGATCGAGTAGACCTTCTAAGCCATGCTCCAAGACAGAGTTCCCTTTGCATGTACTTAAAGGTACAACCCTCTCATAGCTCGTATGACAGTAGCTCCTCCAATTCTGGATCTGGCCAAAATTTGTACGGTATTTTGTCGTTGTCCATCTGTCGGAAGGTCACAGACACTCGATGGTGTCGTACTCTTGGAATACAGTGCTTGGCGACGTCTGCACCATTGCCTTTGAGAACAAGTACTGAGCTAACTGGTAGGGGAATCTCCACAGCTCCTCTGAATTCACCAAGGTCAATGATGACGATTTCTTTCCCAAATAAGTTGTTGCTTTTACTCATGAATGAGACAGTGCAGAAAGGTCTCATGAAGTCATGGTGGTCTATATGTGGAGGAATGTAATCACCCTCGTCGTAGATGTTGATAATGCAACTATTAGGAATACAGTTAGTGGGTAGTATACTCCACCTGACCATTCTCTTAATCATCCACTTTATCATTGGCGGTAGTGGATCCACTTGATCATGTCTAAGAATCCCAGACGGATTCCCTTGTCCATCATTTGTACAGTTGTAGCAGCAGCCATACTGGATAGTGATTCTCCCTTTTCCTCACATCCATTTCCTTGGCTCAGAATAGGTCCTTTCCATGAGTAGGCCTGCTTGACCTCTGTCCCTTAGGTCAAAAATGCAGTCAAGAATATTTTTTTCATCACTCTCTAAGAAGACCCTGGTGTATAATTACAATCCTTCTAGTATGTTGATGAACCTCTTTTGTAACTCTCATGTTGATGAACCTTCTTGACCTCACTTTTGGTTGAGGTCTAGAAATTTCTTTAGTAGCCTAGGTCTAGCCATAGGACTTTCCTATTGACTAGTCTTAAAAAACTAGAAAAGGTACCCTCACCATTAGAAACTCAAAACTCTTATCTTTACTCAACTTGAAGTTCCACATATTGGTCCTAACCTCTAGCACTTAGTAGGTAAGATCATTATGAAGGAACTCAAGGAGAGTTCCTATAGGGCTACTTGGCTTTAGGATTAACTCTGGGTGTTGGTTTGGAGATAAGGTATACAATACCCTCACAATACCCTCACAATACCCTCACCATACCCTCACCATACCTTCACAATACCCTGGCTAAGACTAATACATAAGGACCCAAAATGGGGATTTCATTGATCCATGGTTCATTTAGAATGGATATTTATCCAATTCTACTTGAAATGCTCATCTTTGGTCTTTTGCCCCCAGACACCCCCAAGTTACCTAACTGCCCTTGGGACCCCAATTTTGGCTAAATGACCAAATCACATCAATTGGACTTATAAACATGCCAATTGGCTCAAAGGAATGTTGTATTTGCTTCATAGAAATATTTTACATCAAATTTTACCATAAATTTGCATTGGTAAAACCTTTTGATCATCCAATTTGGTTTAAATCCAAAACCCCAAATTAGCCCCAATATTGGC
>NW_018165521.1:1002033-1002492 GCF_001263595.1 Phalaenopsis equestris
CCAGAGCCAAAGGCTTCATCCCTAAGCTCTTTGGGACCCAACGAAGGTGTGAAGAATCTCTGATTGAGGTTAAACCTCTTGGAGCAAAGGTATAACCTCACTCACTCTCCCGAGCCTTCGCGAGCTCTCCATTTATGATGGCTTGATTTCATCATATGCTTACCATATAGATGTGTTTGTCTCTTCAAGACGAACAATTTAAAAAAAAATCATCAAAATTCATTAAGAAACGAGAGAGATATTAAGGTTTTAAATTGGACGGCTCTCGATTAAGGCCATCGGGGACGATGAACGGATGTCGTCCATTCTCGCGTGTATTGAATGGATGGCGGAGATCAAGCTTGATAATCCTCTGGAACGATATAGCGGGTCGCGTGGCAGCTGACTCAGAAGGCGGCTTCGAATAAAAGCGCGTCGCGTGGCTGTTCGACGGATCCGATGATCCAGTCAGCCCGCGGT
>NW_018165521.1:1006540-1013147 GCF_001263595.1 Phalaenopsis equestris
TGTCATAACTTTCTTTAGTTTAATTGATCGAGCCTCACCATCAACTCTTGTATTCATCATTCGGGATAGATACATGATTTGAGGTAAAGCGCTCTTTCATCTAAACTATGAAAATTATGGGGTCAGTTTGACTTCATCTTTTTCAAAACTAAAATTTTTTTAAAAAACGTCCTTCCGAAGCGGGCAAAGGGATTTCAATTCCGATGATCGACAGCTTCTTACGGGCAAACCCCACACCGAAAATAGTACCGACAAACCTCTTTTGTACCTCTTCGTAGAATTTAAAATTTCTTTTGTTCACTTCGCTTATTCTGTAATATTCTATCGTGCTTATGATTGGCGGTTGTCGAGAAAGTTCCCTTGTTTCAACGGCGGCGGGAACCCAAACTGGTGCTGACTCTGGCTCTAACGGAATGTATGATCCTGCGTCTGACGGGACGTATGACCCTGTACCCCTCGGAACATATAGCTCTGCATCCATTGGGATATATGGCTCTGCCTCTATAAAATAATCAACAGTATGAGATCCATCATCTGTAGAGGCATACTCCTCTAAGGTGTTGTAGTGTTGTAGGTGCAAGACATTGCAGGCCGGGCATTCCATGAATGCCCCCGTAGCCGACGATCGTGCAGGTATTTCAGGGTTGCAAGTAGGGCAACTCGTGCACAGAACATCTAAAGCTAGTGGTATTTATGACTCTGTAACAAACTTGGATTCATCAAACTTGGATTCATCATCTGTGGCTGTGGCAGACAAGCTTGAAGAAGTTTCTCTCATGCCTGGATCATAAATGTTCCCCTCAGAACTAAGGGTGAGTAATTTTTCTGCCTCTTTTTGGCGTCTTTTCTCCTCTCGTAAGGAAGCCCTCTGCTTTCGGCGGCCAGCAATCCCGGATTGTGGTCTTTGTAGCGGAGTTCATTATCAGCAGCAACCAGGCCCCCAGTTGGCGTAGCTATCATGGATGGTAGACCGTTGGGCCCCTCCCTTGGGTCCTGTTGTGCCAACACGTTCTTTTCTTTCAGTGACGCACTATCTTTGGTCGTCAACCTTAACAGTGAGGGCAGCCCTTCCTTTTTCTGGTGAATGACGACATTCATTAAAGGCCCCTCGTAATCCATGCCGAATTGGTTAAATTCCATGTTGAAATCTATAGTGCCGACCTGTGGCGTCATTTCCTCATTTAGTGAGAGAATCCAGCCATATTTAAAAGCGAAGATCAGCCTCTGACACGACATTTCTCTACAGATGACATGAAAAATGTCAGTGGGCTGAAACTTAGCATGAACAAGAACAAAACAAAGTATTTATTAAAGGAAATTTTAGTTTATTTTGATGAAGAGATCATTTATTTATGTGTGAATTTTGCTTAATTTAGTAGAATATTAAGTTTAAAGGTAGAAAGGAGAGAATTTGAAGTGTAATTCTTTACAAAATTTTTCATTATATTGAGGTTAATTTTGTTACAAAAATTTTTGGACCCGATCATAGACTTTTGGCCACATTGATAACCCCAAAACAGTTGAAATTTTAAAATTTCAAATCAGGTGGCGACAAGCAACGTCAGGTTACGTAGTATGTCTTCAGGTATCTTCTGTTGATTGGTAGCATGGGTCTTTCACCCCAAAAGTCTACTAACTGTTAGGCTCCTCCTGCGTAGACCTTTTCAATGACAAATGGTCCCTCCCAAGTCAGCTCAAATTTTTCACCTATCTTGTGGCGTGCAAGAATAGACCTTTTGAGAATGAGTACGAGGTCACCAACTTTGAATGTCCTTCGGCAGATCAATTTGTCATGAGCTTGTACCATCTTTCCTTAACAAAGTTCCAAATTTTTTTTGTGCTTCAAGTCATTTTTCTTCAAAAATCTCTAGTTCTTCAAGTCTAAGCTTCGCACTTTCTTCTGTTGTGAGTTGGCTGGCAACTGCAACTCTAAGAGATGGCATCTGAGTTTCTAATGGTAGCACGACCTTGGACCCATACACGAGCATGTAGTGTGTACTTTGAGTGGGAGTCCTGAACATCATCTGGTAGGCCCACAAAGCTTCTAACAGTTTATTATACCAATATCTTTTGAAATCCCTTTTATTTTCATCCAGTGTTTTCTTCAAAATATGTACCAGTGTTTTGTTGAAGGCTTTAGCCAATCCATTTGCTTTAGGATAGTAAATTGTAGAGTATCTCCAATCTCTTCAGTGTCTTTTGACAAAATTGTTGATTTTGGTGCTTTTGAAAGCTGTCCCATTGTCAAAATTTATTCTTCGCGGTACTCCAAATGGTAGACAATTTGGCTTTTGAAGAACTGAAGGATGTGTTGTACCGTAACCTCTCGTAACGATACTGCCTCTTTCCATTTGGAGAAATAATCTGTAGCGGCAAGTATAAACATATGTCCTTTGGAAGATGGAGGGTCTATCAGACCTATTATGTCTGTGCCACAACACTCGAATGGCCACGAGGCAACGATTGGGTGTAGCACATTCGGAGGTTGGTGTAAGACAACCCATGCACCTTGCACTGGTAACATCTTCTGGTTGTGTCCATACAGTCGGTCATCATTGTTGGCCAATAATATCTGAGTCTTTTAATCTTCATTTTCATTTTTGGCCTTGACTGGTGAGCGTCATACAATCCGGCATGTACATCTTTGATAATATTTTGTGCCTCGACTTTGCTTAGACACCTCAGCCACATCTGGTCGAATGATTTGCTGCAGAGGACATCACCAACTAAGGCGTATGACATAGCCCTTTTTGTAATGTGATGTTCTTCAAACTTGTCCTTTAGTAGCTTTCCAATATGCAAATATTCTATTAATGGCTTGCGCCAGTCTTTGTTGATATCAGCAACTGCTTATATTGCTTCTACTTTTTTGAGCTTGTGTAGAGTTTCAAGGTTGATTCGAGACAAAACTTGTTTTCCTTGTACTGTGAGTTCAATGGAATCCTTCGGGGGACACGCCAGCTCCTTAGCGAGTTTTGCTATAGCATCGGCATGGGCATTATCTCCCCTAGGAATCTACTAGAAAGTCACACTGGAATTTGCTCCAGTAGCTTCATTGCATACCGGTGATATTTTGCTACTCTTGGTTTCAGAATTTTGTACTGTCAGATGACTTGCTGGATGACGAATTGTGAGTTTCCATAGATGGCAATGTCTATTATATCCATGGAGATTTCCAACTCCAATCCAGTGATTAAAGCTTCATATTCTTCTTCATTATTGGTGCACGAATCTGGCAGGTGGTATGAGAACCTCAACATACCCTTATCTGGCATAATAAAGATCAAACTGATCCCTGCTTTGCTTGGTATGACTGTGTCTGATCCTTTGTCTTTCCTGGATGATGAAGCACCATCGAAGTACATTTCCCAGCGTTGTGCACTTGAGAATTCCATTTATAGTATTTGCTCATCTGGTAACTCGTCGTTGAGAGGGGACCCAGCTGACAGTGGGTGTGCAACAAGAAAGTCTGCTAGAACCTGTCCCTTGATAGCATGTAGGGGAACAAAATTTATATCAAATTGCAATAATATTATTGAACATCCTTCTAGACATCCAGAGAGTGTTGGTTGGGTCATCAAATATTACAACGACTTAACTTTTGAAATTAGGGTAATCCTATGAGAGAGCATGTAATGTCTAAGCTTTTAGGCAGCAAAAATTAAAGCTAGACAATGCTTCTCGATAGGTGGATACCTTATCTCCGTCGGTATCAGACGATGAATCAAATAGCAAAGTGTGTTTTATTTAACCTTGTCATTGATTTGGGCTAAGAGGGCTCTAAGGGAGTCGTCTAAGGCCGCGATATAAAGTATCAAAGGTTTCCCTAGGATAGGGGCTGCCAAAACAGGAGGTGTCATTAAATAGTTTTTAATGTCATCAAAAGCCCGCTGACATTTCTCTTCCCAAATAAATTTGGAGTCCTTTTTTATTACTGTTGAGAAGGGCTGACCCCTACCTGATAAATTATAAATAAAGGGTCTCAGATATGCCAACATCCCCTGGAAGGAATGTAATTGTTTCAAGGTTTTAAGAGGAGACATTTCCAAGATAGTTTTAATCTTATCTGGGTTGATCTCAATTCCCCGATGATGAACAACGAATCCTAGAAATTTCCAAGAGGTAACGCTAAAGGCACACTTTAAGGGATTCATTTTAAGGTCATATTGTCGTAACAGTTCGAACACGATCCTCAAATCATGCAAATGGACTATCTTTCATTTACTCTTGATGACCAAATCATCCACGTAGCATTCCACTTGATTGTGAATGAGATCATCAAAAATCTTTGTCATTGCTTGTTGGTATGTTGCTCCAGCGTTATTTAATCCAAACGGCATCACTGTATAGCAGAAAATCTCAATCGGTGTTCTGAAGGCTGTAAGTGATGCATCCTCGGGAGCCATCTTGATTGATTGTATCCCGAAGATCCGTCCATGAAAGAGAAGATTTAATGTGTTGAAGCGATATCCACCATCATTTTTTATATTGGTAGTGGAAACTCATCCTTTGGACATGCCTTGTTCAAATCTATGAAGTTGACGCAAACACGGATTTGTCCATTTTTTTTTTGACTAGAAAATTTTTAGCCAACCACGTGGGGTATTGCTCTTCTTTTACGAAGTTATCATCTATTAATTTCTTCACCTCGGTGATGGCTTGCAGCTCTATTTCGAGGCGCATTCTTCTAGGAGCTTGTTTTACTAGGGTTATATTCTTGTCCACCCCGAGTTTATGAATTGCGACCTCTACTGACAGTCCTAACATTTCATCATAGCTCCATGCAAAGCAATCTTTGAATTCTATTAACAATTTGATCAACTGTAAAGATTCTTCATCGCTGAGTAAAGAACTTATAAATGTAGGTCGAGGTTTTTCTTCAGTCCCGAGGTTGAATTCTTTCAACTCATCAACAGTTGACTTGATTTCTACTTCAAATTCTGGTGGAGCATCCTTTATTAGCTGATCAGTAGAGTCATCCTCTATATCGAGGCAATCCTCTTCTGATTCACTAGCAATAACCATGCAAAATTCTGAATCATTGACTGACCCGACTGTACCAAATCCGAGACTCTCTTTTGAGTTGGGAGTTCGACTTTTAGCACTCCATAGCATTTCAAAAAGTTGTAATTTATCTTTTGGCATTTGTTTTGGTAAATGCCCTTGTTGAATTAACTTTTATACACAAGGTGAAAAATATACACAAGGTGAAAAATAAGGTGAAAAATAACCAAAAAGCAATTCCAATAATTCATTAGGATCATCATCCAAGTTTACATGATTTTTAAGATCAGTAGAGGTAGAAGCACGATAAAACTTGATCAGCTTTGAACTAGCGCTTAGGACTTTCTTGACCTCTAAACTCTCGATCTTTTTAGGGATAATCAGAGTAAGGTTCATGGTGTTCACATAGTGGTTTATCTGATCATACATTGTCTCATATTCTCTTTTCTCTATGTCTTCTAAGGATATCTTGTATTAAGGTTTCTTCTATTTTGGTCATCATTATTTTGTCTTTGGAACTGTCCTCATCATCAATGTTGATGTTTGGCCTAGTTCGTTCAACAATTAAGTTGGTTCTTCCCTGTCCATGTCCTCGGCCTTGACCTTGGGTGCGCGAACTAAAAGAACCTCCACCAATTTGTTGCAAAAGAGTGGTGGAAGATCGCTGAAGCAGAATTGAATGGCCCTGCCGTTGTACTTCTTTTGAATCTTTACTTTTGTTTTTCACAGTTTCACAAGAGAAGATAGTTTTCTTTGGAGGTGCGTAGTAGGCAGCATCTTCACGAATGCCAACTTCATGAACTAAAAATGGTTGTAGATCTCCCTTGATGCAATGCTCTTGTCCTTCTTTGTAGTTCTTGATGCACTGGTGTAGAGACGATGGAACCATGTTGTGTTCATGAATCCACGATCGACCCAGTAGAGCGTTAAAAGAGGTCTTGGCTTCGATGATATGAAACTTGGCGGTTGTTGCTAGTTCTCCAACCTTCATAAGAAATGTAATGGATCCAAAGGCTCTCTCTCCCTTTAGGTTGAATCCTCTTAACATCATTTTATCTGTCGTAAGCTCTTAGGCTTCAATGTCCAAAAAGGCCAAAGTCTGTAGACTCATCAAGTTGAGTGATGCTCCAGGATCAAACAAAACTCTGGACAACACAAATCTGCCGATGTTAACGGAGATGTAGAGCGGTCAATTGTGGTCGGCGCTACCAAGTGATCCTTGGATACTGCTAATATGCAAAGTACAACAATAATTCAGATTATATTTCACTTATATTTCCTTACTTTGCAACAAAACCAAAAACTTGATCCTAACGAAAAGTAATAATTTAACTTTTAATTTATATATATTGGGATACTACGCAAGTATACGTATCATTATCAAGTAATATAGGACTTTTTGATTAAGACCTAAATATCGAACCCACAGGGAGAATACGCAATAAGCACTATTAAATAACAAACTTTCTATTTTTAATAAAAAGATAATTATCTAAACTAAAGATGATTTTTGTAGTAATGAAAATTTAAATATTTTTGGTATTTTTAATATCTTGATAGAACAATAACAATTTAAAAAGATAACTAGAGTTTTTGTAGAAGA
>NW_018165521.1:1015127-1017335 GCF_001263595.1 Phalaenopsis equestris
TAGTTACTTATATTAATCATTTTCTCATCTAAAAACTTTTTAACTTAAAGTTTTTCTTCATTACTAAAAATTTTAACTAAATTTTCTTACTCATTTCTAAAATCAAATTTTACTTCCCTAACATAACTTCATATACGTAATCAATTTTTTTCTTTTCAAATCAAATTAACTTGTAGCACATTTGAGAACAAATAAAATTCCAGTTTTGAAAATATTCTTCATCCCCCCCAAACTTAAATTTTTAATAGATTAAACAGTTTAACATCAGATATATATAAGTAGGAATGAAAATTTAAAATAACATACTAACAGGAATTTTTAAACCCTAATGATACAAGTATCAAACTAAAAATAGGAGTAAAATTAATTTTTGGTCAAATTTTTTATATTTTCATTTCAATTTAACATGTAGAGATTCAATAGACCTCTAAGCAGTGGGTATAAACATAAAAGTAAACTAACACACTAACTTGATTTCACGATCTTAGCATAAAAACAAAAACACTAACATGATAAAAGAAAAATACAGGATAGCAGTTTCAGAAATTTAAATTTAAGATCTAAGTTAGCTAGATTTTCAACTTTACAAGAGATATATAATTAACTTAAGTTCTAAACTAACTAAATCACAAAACTCACAACAATTACTACCCTAGAATTTAAGAAAAAAACTACTAACTAACACAAACATTACAATATAATTAAAAATAAAAGTCTCACACATCACAATATCTAAACAAGTAAACATACATACATGTCTCAAGTCAAAACATGAAAACACATCACATCACAATTCTCACTTAAACACAAAAGTACAAACCACATCACATAGTTCAAAACAACACACAGATGCAAATGTAGCAAGCCCAGACCACATAGTTCATATCATATTACAATCATAAAATATATCTCTCAGCTCTACTCTTCATCCTCTGAATCACCGCTATCCTAAAAATTTGCAAGCTCATAATCAGGGTACCTAGGATATGGAGGAAATTGCACTCCTTGGTTACCTCTAATGAGGCTCTTCATAGATGAGTGAAATTTCTCTTCATAATCACTTTTTCTCCTATTATATCTATCAGTATGCTCTGCAAAACGCTCTAAATTTTGTACCTTATCAGCGGTAAAATTAATATTATCCATCATCCTCTGCAATAATTGATCTTGGGTCTCAGTAGAGATGTAGAAGCACGTGAGGTCGATAGTCTAGATAAAGAAGCAGCAGACGTCTCCATTCTATAACTTTGAGAAAATCCTCCTCTCCAGCCAAAAATTGAATGCTCAGAATAAGTCTTCACATTCACCTTAGTGATGGGCTTTAGAGGTAATAACACTTCCTCCCAGCTATCATATTTAACTCCAGTCTGCTCACACAAAGAAAAGATCAAGGAAGGAAATCCCAGACATGCAATTGTAACACCTGTAGCAGAACTGATGATAGTCTGACAGATCAAAGCTCCAATGTTGATGAGCTTTCCCTCTTAAATACAATAGTTCAACGTCGCTCTTTCTCTGGTCAGTTCACTGAGATAATTGGTCGGAAGCTGAGAGCATAAATTAAATAGTGTCAGGATTTTGAAGGTGCACAAAACTTGGAAGTTGGGAAATTTACTTTTCTCTCATTAGTGATCTTCCAAAGTCCTCTCCCAATAGTCAAGTAAGAGAAAATCTCGTCTAACTCCACTTCAGTAGGGCTATAATCTATAATTTGCATATCAGTAGGGCTATAATTTGCATAAAAACATAATGTATCCGGTGGTAAATGGTAAAACAAGTTGATTACCGCTGGCAAAAAAGGTATCAACTTTCCTCGAACCATAGAGACACACGCACCCAAGTCCAGCCACCGGGGAGATTTGCATAAAACTCCCTCACAACAGATATAGTTGTCACAGCAGAAAAATAACAGAATTGTTCCCACTGTCAACGAACAATTAAATCTTCCACGTCTCCACCAGGATTTCTAAAACTGCACTCCTGAATCAATTTGTGTGATTGCAATGCATCACTATACCGATCTTCAGCTTTTGAACTAACAAATTTACTCGAATCGAAAGGGGCTTTGCCTTCGCTCCTCTTCATTCTTGGTGTCATTCTACAAATTTGATAAATTCCAGTAATAACTTCAAAAATCAAGTTTAAATTACCAAACTAAACTTCCAAAAGCACAAACTAAACTTCCCTATGCAATTTTCATAGATTTTT
>NW_018165521.1:1017350-1023473 GCF_001263595.1 Phalaenopsis equestris
TTTCCTCATTTTTCACCATGAATAGTGAATTTTCAAATTCTTCCAAATGTACTCAAAATACATGGTGAAAATTCAAAATTTTTGCATAGAAGTAAAGCTCTTACCTTAAGAAATCCAAATCTAGCAAATTTTTCTTGATTTCACCAAGAAATCTCTACTTAATGGTGTTCCCTAGCTCTCTAAAATCACGTTTTTGAGAGGTTGAAGGTGATAGGAGGATAAAAATGACAATTTTTGGCTCAAAATTTCACTTTTAACCGTTCACGAACCGATTTTTGTGAACCGGCACTTAAGAACGGGTAATTGTAACTTAGGTGCCTGCCACTCAGTTTTGAATGCGCTTAAGTGCGAGATGTGGTGCTTAGTCACCATTGCACGATTTTCAAAAATTTCAAATTACAAGAAATATACTATTTGCCTAAGTAAACCACCCCTAAATGGTCTTATTGCACTTAAATGACTATTTTCAACATCTTGTAACTCACCTTTATCTCAAAATTCTCTTTAATAATTATTTCAATTCGAGGCTAAAACAACACAAAATTTCACACAAATAAACTTATATTAATTTAGAAATGAGTACAAATACATTTAAACACTTAGTTCTCATTCCAAATAGTCTTGGATGAGAAAATTTTTCTAAATACAAACACTTAACAATTTTTCACAATTAAACACTTAAGTAACACAAACACTAAAAGTAAGTCTTAAACACTAAAACACTTAAAGACAACATCTTTAAACACACAAAAACATAACTTTAAACATAGAACTTAATTTCATTATTCATTAGAAGGAACAAATTCAGGTCTTTCATTAGTCCTCCTAGGGCAACTAGAATATAAAGTTAATAAAATGGATTGGTGGTGACGTGCTCTAATGCAATCTTCTTCAATCCACTTTTGCTTAAAAGACATCTCCTTATCCGCTTCCTCTATATAACTAGTGTGGTTGAATTGCATTTTCAATTGCCATCCAATATGCTCAAGATGTGCATGAATTTTTAATACCTTAGTCTTCAGTACATACATGGTATTTTCAATTTTATTGATCTTCTCTTATATCCCTTCAATACTAAAGGCTAAGAAACCGTTATAAATCTCTTGTACACTTTGACTAATGAATTTCTTCCTCATGGTCTCCTCCATCTTCTTCAAATCCATCTCCCATGAAGACATCATCTTAAAATCTATCTCTCTCTTAGACTTTAGCGCTAGAAATTATCTGGGGTAAAATTCCTTCACTAAACCTTTCTATTTATAGGCCTAAATCCTTCCAATAAATCTTAGACACGTTTAGAAACTGCCTTGGCATGTTTTTGCAAACTTCTAGGCAGTTTTCTCTTCTAGTATATTAATTTTACACATGTTTTTAAACTACCGCGCTTAAGCGCCGATGCACATTTTTGCACTAGTCAACTTAATGTCCAAATTCTCATTTTAACATGTCTAGATCACTAAATAAAGTCTTAAAATCAATACTAACACATAATAGTCTCAAAAATACTACCTCAAATTTTCTTAATCAAACATAAAACAACAATCAAAATAAAAACACACTGATAACTATGGGTTGCCTCCCACAAAGCACTTGGTTTTACGTCGTCAGCCCGACGTAACCAGTGTTTACTCTGGTTGACCCAACATCATTCCATCATTAAACTTATGTGGATCCCCTATAAAATAAGGTTTCAGTCTATGTCCATTAACTTTAAATATTTTCTCAGACTTAGGATCTTTAATATTCACAACTCCATAAGGATAAACTTTAATCACAATAAATGGGCCCATCCGCCTGGACTTAAGTTTTCCTGAAAATAATCTTAACCTTGAATTATATAGCAAAACTTGTTGCCCTGACTGAAAATTTTTAGTAAGAATCATTCGATCATGCCACATCTTCATCTTTTCTTTATAAATTTTGGCACTTTCATAAGATTCATTCTTTATCTCTTCAAGCTCATTTAATTGTAACAATCTTTTCTCACCAGCATCTTTCAAATTATAATTGAACTCTTTAATCGCCTAATATGCCTTATGCTCAAGTTCAACTGGTAAGTGACAAGTCTTTCCAAATATTAGCCTATATGAGGACATTCCTATAGGAGTTCTGTATGCAGTCCCACAAGCCCATAAAGCATAGTCAACTTTGACTAACCAATCCATTTTCGTTGGATTCACAAATTTTTCCATAATTCTTTTAATTTCCTGATTCGATAATTCAACAAAATCACTTGTCTGAAGATAATAAGCAGTAGCAATCCTATGATTTATACGATATTTCGTTAATAGTTTCTCCATTATGGCATTTCTGAAATGACTTCTCCCATCATTAATGATAACTCTTGGCATCCCAAATCTACAAAATATATTTATTTTTGAAAATTTTGCAACACTTTGAGCATCACATAGAGGTAAATCAACAACTTCTATCCATTTGGATACATAGTCCACTGCTAAAAATATATATAATTTTCCGAAAGACAGTATAAATGGTCCCATGAAATCCAATCCCCAAACATCAAATATTTCAACTTCTAGCATATAATTGATGGGCATCTCATTTCTTCTAGAAATATTGTCTACTAATTGACATCTATCACAAGTTTTGATATAAGCATTAAAATCTTTAAAAATTGTAAGCCATTAAAATCCAAATTGTAAAATTTTGTATGTTGTTTTATCAACACCAAAATGTCCCCCAAAATCAGAATTATGACATTTTTGGATAATCTCATAAGTTTCTTCTAATGGTACACATCTTCGAATAATCGGATCCTTTCCTTATTTATATAAAAATGGGTCGTCCCAAAAATAAGTCTTTTCTTTAGAAATAAATTTCATCTTCTGTCGGTATGTCATTCCATAGGATAAATATCACTAACAATAAAGTTCACAATGTCAGCATACCACAGAACACGCCACTCATTAATAGTGAACGATTTTTCATCTGAAAAATGTTCATTAATTTCATTTTCAAAATAGAGTGGTTTTTTTAATTCAAGCCTGGACAAATGACCAACAATTTGATTTTCAATCCCTTTCCGATCTAATATTACAAAATTAAATCCTTACAAAAGAAGAATCCATCTTATAAGTCTAGGTTTAGCATCCTTCTTTTTCATTAAATACTTAATAGCAGAATGATTTGTATGCACTACACAATGAGTTCCAATTAAATATGATCTAAATTTATTAAAAACATATACTATTGCTAATAACTCTTTTTCAGTTGTTGTATAATTAATTTGAGTTTCATTAATAGTTTTACTAGCATAGTAAATAACTTTGAAAATTTTATCATATCTTTGTCCTAAAACAGCTCCAATAGCATAATCACTAGCATCACACATTAAGTCAAAAGGTTTTTCCCAGTTTGGTGAAACTATAATTGGTGCAGTGAATAGTTTTTATTTTAATAACTTAAAAGCTTTTTGGCATTCCTCATCAAAATTAAAAATTGGATCTTTCTCGAGTAAATGTCATAATGGCTTAGCAATCTTTAAAAATTCTTTAATAGATCGCCTATAGAATCCAGCATGTTCTAAAAAACTCTTAATTTCCCTTTCATTTGTTGGATAAGGTAAATTAACGATCACTTGAATTTTAGCAGGATCTACTTCCATACTATTTTTTGATATTTGATGTCCTAATACAATCTAATACAATTTGATGTCCTAATACAATTCCTCCTGCTACCATAAATTGGCATTTTTCCCAGTTATGGACTGAATTTTTTTCTTCACAGCGCTTAAGAACTTTGGATAAATGTTTTAAACATGAGTCAAATGAAGTTTCAAACACTGAAAAGTCATCCATGAATACTTCAATCCCTTTTTCAATTGAATCACAAAAAATTTTCATCATACATCTTTGAAATGTAGCAGGGGCATTACATAAACCAAAAGACATTCTTATAAAAATAAAAGTATCATAAGGACTGGTAAATGTTTTTTTCTCTTGATCCTTAGGAGATATTTGAATTTGGTGATAACTGGTATATCCATCCAGAAAATACAAATATTTATGCCCAACTAGTCTATCCAGCATTTGATCTAGAAAGGGTAATGGAAAATGATCTTTCCTAGTGGCAAGATTTAATTTTCTATAATCAATGCATATTTGTCACCCTGTAACTTGTCTAGTAGGTGTTAACTCATTATATTCATTTACAGTTACAGTTACTCCTTCTTTCTTACGAACATAATGAATTGGACTAACCCATGCACTATCTGAAATAGGATATATAATTCCAGTATCCAACCATTTCTTTAAAATTTCTTTCTTTGCAACTTCTTTCATAACAGGATTCAATCTCCTTTGCGGGTCAGCCATAGGTTTGCAGTTTTCTTCCATATGAATTTTATGCATACAAATTGAAGGACTGATTCTTTTAATATCAGTAATTGTCCATCCAAAGGCTTTCTTAAAATTTTCTAGAATTTTCATCAACCTTTCTTCTTCTTCCATTATTAATTTTTAGGAAATTATGACTGGTAAAGTAGAGGAATCTCCTGAAAAAATGCATATTTTAAATGATCAGGAAGGAACTTCAACTCTAATTCTAGAGGTTTTTCAATAGATGGACATAATGATTTATCTTGGTCTATCGTGTCCAAAACTTCAAAAATTTCTCGAAAATAATTTAAATTTTCCTTAAAAAGATCTTCACATTTATTTAATTCCTCTTCTTTCTCATGTTCCAAATCTTGTACTTCAGATTTTTCTTCATAAGTAGTTCTGAAATGGCATTCACTTAGATATCTTATAACATCCATCTTATAGCAATCACTATCTTTACCTTTGGCAGGGTATTTCATTGATTTTAAAATGTTAAAAGTAACAATTTGATCATTGACGTGCATTGTTAATTCCCCTTTCTGCACATCTATCATTGCTCTTCCTGTGGCTAGGAAAGGTCTCCCCAAAATGATAGGTATCTCTTTATCTTCCTCCATATCTAGAACAATGAAATCAACAGGAAAGATAAATTGATTCACTTTCACTAGGACATCTTCTATAACTCCTTTAGGGTATGTTATTGAACAATCTGCTAACAACAGAGTTACAGTAGATTGGACAATTCCCCAACCTCTTCCACACCTGGCTTCTTCGACGTTGGTTTTTAACTAATTTAAATCCTTCAGGCGTAGTCCCTTCGACCGGCCTTTTGGCACCAACCACTTTTCTCTCATCTCCTTCCTCTTCTCAGTCGGGCCTCCTCTTTTCTTTTTAACGGGCAAGAACTTTTTAGTTTTTTCTTTCTTTTTTAAGCAGGAAGCCCAAAGGTCTTCATTAGCGCTTCCTCCCTCATTTGTTTCTTAGCACTTGACATATTTTTTTTTCGCATATATGCCCGATTAAAAGGTAATGATTTCGAGAAGTGAGAAAAACAAAAAAGTTCTCTTTGCGCTCTATTTATAAGAAAAGCGACACGAAAATCAAGTAAGTATAATTATTAGCAATATTTATTACTTATATGTGAACAATCATGTTATTAATTCTCTTATTTTTATGGCAGCTGTCATCTTCAAGGAAATAAGATAATCAATGCACTAATTATGTACATCAGAAATACACCAACATCAATCTCGAGAAGATACGATGGAACATGCGAAGTGGATTGATGTACGAACATTCTCCATAATACAAGTCAGCCTCTAAAGCCGACCAAATGAAAGACTGACTGACCCAACAGACACAACGTGACCGCGTCGATGCCTACGTAACCAACATCCGCCATTATAGAGATCAACAATCACCTGAAAGTGATTTCTTCAATATAGGCACATTGACCGAAGATAGGCTGCCTGTTAGATTACGATGATACACCATCCACCTGATAGAATAATCTATCCTAAGGGCAATGCGTCTTCGCAATAGGTCCCCTCTGAAAAGGCGGTCGATGATCATTCAATCGGTCATATGACTCATGCCCGACCGAGTTAGTACTAAGTGACCAAGCCAATCAGTTATGAATACAAAAAGGTGTCAAGGGTAATTACATATATGGAACGACATCAACAAAAATTACATGGTCAAAACATATATGATTCAATTATAAATATATAAATAAATTATGGTAATGTCCCTATTTAGGGGGGGGGGGGGGGGGGGGGGTATT
>NW_018165521.1:1023604-1072754 GCF_001263595.1 Phalaenopsis equestris
GGGGGGGGGATCGTGTAATTTACTGTACCTTATATATGATTTATAATTAGGAAGATTATTTTCACTAGAAGGGGACTATTGTACAATTTTCTTAAAAGATTTTGTATTATTATGTCTTATCTATTTTTTATATTTAGCCTACTGACATTCTATTTCTTAAACATGATCTACAAGAAAATTTAAGATGCACAATATGTAAGTGTTTCCGTTATATTTATGTTTATTTATTTTTTAGATTCATACTTAAGCCCATATCTAAGTTGATTTGTGGGCTATGATCCCATCACCGTGGTTTACCACAGGCGCAGAAAAACGGAAGAACTAGAGGAAGAAAAAATCATGGGCGCGCTAGATCTGAAATAGCAGGGAGGCTAGTGTGGTTGGTGGCCTCACTTCGACTCCAGCCGCTCCTCCCAAACCACTCTTCATCTCGACGGAAATACCCCACCTCATCACTTTTCGGTTCTTCCGAGTAGCTCGATTAGCCGACGATGAATGACAGCCGCCGCCGACGCTTTTACGCTCCAATAATATCTCTGGGGTGTTTTATTGTCTTCCCGATGCTTCTGGTTTTGCTCCTCTCTCGCGCTTCACTAACCCTTGCCGACGACTCGGAACGGAGAAATGCGACTGCCTCATTGACGGAGGAAGGGAGCAAGGGTAGCTTCGCGGACATTATCGATCGGGCTCTGCAGAAGGAGTTCCCTGAAAGCGAGCAGAACGGGGAAGGTAGGTGGATCTTAGAGTTCTTGCGTATTTCTTAATTGTAAATTTTGGTTCGATAAATTCCCGGGGAATGCTTTTTTCAGTGTTTGAAAATTATGGTTTTTGTGTTTTGAGCTTGGTATAGAGAGGTCGGCTGAAGTGCTGTGTTATTCCGTAGGTCTATTTTATGCGATCCGAATTGCTTAAAATATTTTGGAATGCGGCGATCGTCCTATGTTGTAATTTGACTCTCTTTTCATTTGTTTGCGCGAATTCAGAGCGGTGAGTTAATGGAAGAAATTGCGTGCAGGAGAGTTTGGCCGCATTCTAATTTTGTATTTGGACATGGAGCCTTGTTATCTTTGGCAGCAATTGTTTGGTGGATCACATGAGGCATTTTCCAGCATGAATCTATAGGGCTAAATTATTATTAAATAGGAGTTCCATTATGAGCCTGTTTTTGGAGTCAGTAGCTCGCTTGAATTGTTCGTAAAGTAAATGTCATCCCCCTTTTTAACGTGAGTGTTGGAAAAATGTTTCTCTATGAAATCCTGAAAGTTCTGAGATTTATGTTGGCTTTGTAGTTACTCTTTCTTGCAACAAGTTGCTTAAGTCGATTTTCTCAGTCTTCCAGATTTTTTTCTTTGATAGTGCAATATGAAGCTTTTAGAATATCTCGTGTTCTCTAAAGCCTACTAATTTATGCTTTGTTGTCTTTACAGAAACTAATCAAGATGGATTCAACAATAGCGTTGCTGAAAAGAAGGTTTGGTTTAAAAAAAAAAAAAAACTTTATATTTTTATTTTTTACTGATCTTGTATCTCTAAACCGACAAAGACATGATGGTATTTATATTTTTTAAAAGTACCATGTCATGCCATACCTCTATGTAAAGAGCTCTGATATTGGCTTTGTTGCATCTCTTGCTTGCTTTTTGTCATCATCTGATGTTTCATAAAAGGCGATGTTCTTTGACTCTTATCATGACAAGACTCAGGGTATTGTAGGAAGAAGATGCATAGTATCTTTTGTGCAGAGGACAAGTAATTAATATGGGAAAAGTGGCTTAGTAGTGTCTTATTGATTGCTTCACGTACTTACGAAGGCCCAATGGAAGGTTGAAAAGAAATATATATCTAGTTTGCAATATTACATTTGTAGAATTAAAGAGCTTCACCTACTCACGAAGGCCCAATGGAGGGTTGAAAAGATATATATATATATATATATATATTACGTTTGACATTTGTAGAATTAGAGAGCTTCTTTTACCTCTACCACAACTTCACCCCACTCTTTTCTTCTCACTAGACTACAATTTTTTTATGTGGAGAAGCTAGTCTCAACAACTTGTAATACTTTTCTTCATCTAATCATAAATGGCTAGAATTAAAACAGGATTTTAATTGTTTAAGCTCACTTATGTTATTGAATGTTTTCTTTTTGTTCCATTATTACCTTAGTTTGGATCTCATGAATCACTACTGTCTAGGGTTTAGGCTTTGTTGCTATTGATATGCTGCATTTACATTATATTGTATGAAATAAAGTCATCATTATCGTATCAAAAATGAATGAGCTAATTTGCTAATCCTTTGCCCATGATTTTAAAGGCTTCGGAGTGGCATGCATGTTCATTGTTGGCTTTCAATTGTAAGATTCTAATATCATCCGACATCAAAATTGAAATATTTTCTCACTGAAATTAGGGCAAACACAATATTTTATTCAATAATCCAAACAACTCAATAAAAATATAGAAGATGAGCACATACAATTTGAGAGGAATGTGATCTCTCCTATTTCCTATAATTCGAGAGGTAGGAAATCTCTCCAAAACCCTGAACCTAAGACTCATAATCCAATCTCATAAATAAATCTAACCTCATATATAACAAGTCTATTTATACCTAATAATAACAATGATAAAAGATTAAATTGCGCTTAGGTGTAGAAAAGATAAATTTGCTCTTAGGCTAGGTGCTAATTAGGGTTGTAATCGAGCCGAGCCGAGTATATCATACTTCGAACTTGGCTTAGTAAAATTATAAGTTGTTCATGTTCGACTTATGCTTGTGTCGAGCTTTCATATATTGTTCAAGCTTGACTTGTTTAAATTTTGTAAAGTTTGAACTTGGTTTGTACTTGATCTGTTTATGACAAGTGAACGAGCATTTAAACGAGCTTAAAATTTAAACGAGCTTAAAATTTAAACGAGTATTTAGATTTTCATATAAAATATCAATGAATAATTTTACAAATTTAATCGCACCAACTAATTTATTGAATATTTAACTAGTTATTTGTTGAATAACAAACGAGTTTGTTATTGAACATAAGTGAGCAAGTTCTACTATATTCATTTTTAGTTCATTTAAGTTTCGAGCTCTTAAAAATTGTTCATCTGATTCAATAGTGAGCAAGTTTTACTTTTTTCATCTCATTCTTATCCTCTACCATCTGAGTTAGCTCCATCGCCTCTCTCAGTCCTCGCGGTCTCAATAGTCAGAGTGATGTGCCCATATGTTGGGTTTTAGACACTTCATAAAAATTTTCTTCAATCATGCTTTTGAAATCCTTCTCAGTCGTCCCGACAATAGCTCAAATCTTTCTCTGTATTCGATATCAATCCTCTCCTGAGTCAAGACGTAGAATTGCTCGTATAGGTTTCTTTCCAAAAGTGCTCTGAAACGTTCCAACAAACAGTATTTGAATTCCTCGAACGAATAGATCAGGTATCTAGCTTCTCTCCACTGAAATAGGCTAGAGCTATCACTTCCAAACATAACCCTGCTACTTTGAGTTTCTCTTCCTCATCTAACCCATTCACCGCAAAGTATCACCCATGCATGTTCCAACAAACAATCTTTGAATTCCTCCAACGAATAGATCAGGTATCTGGCCTCTCTCCACTGAAACAAGGCTAGAGCTATCACTTCCAAATGTAACCTTGCTGCTATAAGTCTCTCATCCTATTCTAGCCCGCAAAGTATCACTTCACCCGAGACACACCCATCCATGCGTCTTCCCCCTCGAAGGTCGACATCTTCAATTTCTTTACTCTAACATCTCCCCTCAAGTTTCTCTTCCTCTTCATTGGTTGTTTCCTTCATGTATCGACAATAAATCTCCTTTCGACAATAGCCTATTTCCTCTCCGCTTCTCTCATTTCTTCTTCGTGCTTCGCATTCCTCTTGAATAATCTTCTTTCCATGTTTTGACCCATCCACTGTCATTAGCTATCTCAAATCCACCTACAATCGGAGGCCTGAGAGAGGGTTCATGATGGTGGATGTTTTCCTCTTCATGTTCCTCACATTTGTCTCCTTTTTTTTCGATCTTGCTATGGATTTTCTGGTTAACCTTTGGTTAGGGTTCGCAAATGGAGTTGTCGGTGTGTCTTGGATTGCATCTCAATGAACTTCTTTATTATCTCTCAAATTTCCCACATACGCTCGAATCAATCCTCTAGTCTGTTTTCGATAGAAGAGAACATATCCTCTATAGTGGCGAACCTTTCTTTAGTCTCAGATCCGATTTCACTCATTTTATCTCTAACTTCTCCAAATTATCTACTTTTTGGCTGTCTTTATTTTCTATCACTAGGTCTCCCCCGATCTTATCGCAGTCTTCCCCGCTAGTTTTGATTTCATCGAGTCTTTCACGCAGTTCCGTGAGATGAAGATGAATGTAAGTTGGAATCCTTTATGTTTCTCAGGTAACTCGAACTGCTGTCATATTACATGGCTTCTATCAGGGCCGGTAAGATCTCATCGTCGTCTTCCCTGCAAGTTCTGATTGCGACTGTATCGCAAGTCTCAGTCACGAAGGTGATAGGCAACCTGCCTAGCAAGTTTTGATCGCGACGGTGTCGCAACATGCTTTGATCGAATGTATTGCAGAGTTCATCACGACAGTGCAGTCCGATGAAGACTCTGAACCCGTCATTGCTTTCTTCTGTAAGTCGTAAGCCTGTCGTTGCCTTCCTAGATCATTGTTTTCGCTACTAATTGGTAGCGTCAGTCACGCAGGAGCTGCCATCACGACTATTGCGGCCTGTCGCTTGCTTCCCTTCATGATTTTGTACGCCGCGAAGCTTCTCATGATTGTTTCAGCTCCGAATGCCGCAATCCCTTTGCTTCCTGCTATTGTGAGTGCATCACGATCAACTTCCCGAATGCGCATAAATCGTCTTGGCTTTCCCTCTCACGTCGTGTATCGAAGCTATGGCTCTCTATCCTTTTTCTTTGATTCCCATAACTGACTGCTCTGTTACCAATTTGATACGATCCGATGTCAATAGGGCAAATATAATATTTTCTTCAATAATCTAAATAGCTCAACAATAATACAAAAATTGAGCACCTACAATTCGAGAGGTAGGAAATCTCTCCCAAATCCTAAACCTAAGACTCACAATCCAATCTCATGCATAAACCTAACCCTAGATATAACAAGCCTATTTATACTCAACAATAATAATAATAAAAGTCTAAATTGCTTTTAAAGCATATAATAGACAAATTTTTAGGCTAGGCACCAATGTAATAGTTTCACCCAATTGAAAATTTAACTGTCATGGAAAACGAAACAAGAGAAAAAACTCTACTATGTGAGGCTGTATTCTTTTGACTGAATCTTTATTTGAATTCCATGGCCAAGCATTTCAATGTATTTGAAATTGTTCTTCCAAGCATAACACCATTGTTGTTGACACCATTGTTGTTGCCACATCATTAGTGTTTGGATATTCGCTTCATGAATCCTAAATATCAAAATTTCTTATTTAATAACGCTTCCTTTTGTGGCAAGGTCCAGTTGAAACAGCCTTTTTGAGTAATTGATCAGGTTACTTCTTGTCTAGTGGCTTTATTTTTTGGAGTAGTCATTAAGTAGTCTAAAGCTTGATGATCTCATTGCTGTTCATTGAATTAGCTAACCTTCAAATGATACTACTCCCTTTTTCATTATTCTTATTACTTAGTATGTCTCAATTCATGATGAATTGACTCATTCATTCTCTCTCTCTCTTATGTTTTTTTTTCTTTATATATTTGACTCACAAATTGTTCTACATGTTTTCTTTATAATTTATGAGTACCTTATTGCCTACCAACAATGCTAAACTATAAACGTGAGTAATAAATGTGAGTAATTATAACTTTTGGTTATTGATCTTGCTTTTATTACTGGAGTAGTTGAGTTTATGCATTTTAATTCCCAAGCCCCTTACATTATGGAAATTTATTTTTATTTTGTGTGCTAGTGCTTGATTTGTCCACGTATAATTTTTGAAACGATTGCCATAAAATTTGAATGTGTATGTAATGATTCTTTTGTGCTGAGTTGCTTCCTTTGAAATTACTTGTTTGCAGGCTATTTTGGAAACAGTAGCTAGAGTCACGAAGAAAAATGACACAAATGAGGAGAAGTATATTAATTTATTATTTGAATGATAACATTATTTGTTGAGGAAGACATTGATCGATTCTTTTACTTGAGTTTCACATAGGTACGTTCTTTTTTAACTTCAGATCTTTTCAATTTCACAATGTTTTCAATAACGAGAATCAAGCAGAGGATGTCCCTACTTTGATTGATCACAAGGTATTTTTTAGGAGAAGCTGACTGTATTTTGTATAATTGTAAATTGTTGCTTTGCATTAATTTATTGAAAGCTAACATCATTCATTTACTCTAATATTTGCTATATCAGGACAATGTTTTCATCATATCAAATCCCAAGTCAAAATATCCCATACTACAACTGGATCTGAGGTATATTTGCTGATTTTCTTACATCTTAGAACTTTGGCTTTACCTTTAATTTTTTTTCCCTTCTATAGGCATAACTAAGAAACTGCTTGCAAAGCTCTCTTGTACAAATTTATGAACTTTGATAAGTTGTTAATTTCTTATAGCTTTTTATGTATACCCGTTCTATGATCTTATAGAGTGATATTCCTTTTGTCGCTTTTATTTGTGACTATTTTGTCTCTAATTACTTTTATCTCTTCTTTTGTTTTAGGCATTTTCTTCCAAATAGTCCATATCTTGCATTAGGAGATGATACATTTTCATTTTTAGATTTCGTAACAATCAGATTATGTTGATTCACTTGGATTGTAGGTAGCACAATAAAAACCTATAGCTAAATTTAGAATATCATTAGTTTTGATGATCATTTTAGCATTACTTATTTTGACTTTACTGGCGACAATCTGACATCATGTAGATCTGGCAGAAAAATAGCGATTTTGTTGAATTCTGAGGTATTGTATAAGTTATTGCTCCATGAATTCACGGGGTCTACAAGCCATAGTGCTGTGTTGTTGAAGTTCTTTAAGTCAGATTCCTTTTTATCTCACTTATTCTTAAAATTTTGTTGTTGATTGCAAAATCAAATCATGTTCTTTTTCATCTTGAGTTGCTTTGATGTATGTGTGTGTGTGTGTGTATTAAAGGGAAAAAAAATCATAGTTGGAGGCAATGTATGCGAAGTATATGGAGTCAATCTTTGGATTTGGTCGGAAGCTACCCAAAAACCACCAACCTTTCCAGAAAACAGTAATAGACATCAGCTTGGTACTTGGAAGTGAGAAAATGCTCATTAGTTGGAGTTTCCAGTAGGGCCTAAAGAGTATTCCCACTTAGCATGCCATAGTTAGCGGCCCCCTGAGTTTCCCCAGCCTTATAGGCATCCAATTGCTCATTCAATGACCATTCTCTGTGAAAAGCTTCTTCAAGTCGCATCCTTTTTAGCCATACCTGCTCTAGCCAACTGTAGCTCCTCTTTAGCGCAATCACAATTCTTCTTCGCTGCCATGCTAAGGTTGAACTCTTTGGGAAGAGGTCTTCGCTGCCATGCTAAGGTTGAACTCTTTGGGAAGCGACCTCTTCACCCTCATTTCTTCTCCAATTTGAGTGCATGACGTCGAGTCTTTTTATGATGAGCTAGGGTACTCGTTGCTAGCTAATTGCTTGTGCGTCATTATGGTGTAAGCGAGTTCTTTGGAGGATAAGCTATCGAGGTCTTGTAGTAATGAAAAAATAGGCAACATGTCCAAGGTTGTAGGCACCATGTGAGGTTCTCTCACCACACCATCCGGTAAGGTGCGCCGTCCGCTACTAAGCCTTTTGGCTGACAAATCTTCACTCTTTTCACTTGAGGAGCCTTTGGTTACACCATGAATAACTTCCATTTTTGAATGAGCTGATGTGGTCTCCCCTTAACCAGCTCTTCCTTGTGCCAATGCCTCCCAGTCAAGGGTAAAAGGCTCAAAAGGTACTATCAACCAACTCCTATGTTTACGAGTTAAGAGGCCTCTCCTCGACGTTTGAGTTAGGAGGAATGGTCAAGACATTTAAAACTTTATTAGTGGTGTCACCCTAACTAACCCTCTGGTAGGGTCAATCATGGTGTGACTAAGGCCGACACTTTGGTCAGACCTACTCTCACCGGCTCATATCTTGAATTTTATAATCAGGATCAGGTGGGTGATGAATTAGTCTAATTAGTTTGCTGCAACATATGTAATACATTGCATTTCATAATGCATTCTTATACATACTAAGAAGCATAAAAATCATATCATTCAAAACATGAAAACTATACAACCTGCTAAATCCAATATAATAAAAGTACGTACCCAAAATATATGTATTAACTTCTAAAGCTATCGTGTAAAAGCTGTACAAAGACACTTGGCTAGTCACCTCGGTGCTCGCCACCCCTACCTCGAAGGCAACAACGAAGAATGAGCAACAACGAGCTCAGAGAAATAATCAGGACTAACATACGATTTTATATACGGGAAAGAAACAACATGCATGCTCGTATGAAGCTGTACATGTTTACACACAAGTCATAACATGCTAGTATAATAGAGAAAATAAAAAGAGAGCAGGTAGCATAAAAATCAAGACTGTAGTGTAACATGTAAGTCATTAGCATGAAATCATCAGTATAATCAAAACATGTTCATAGGTTGTTTATCATATATAATCATAACAATGTTATTCCATAGAGATCATTTAATAATGTCACTTGTTAATGTATAGAGCTCAACTATTTTTATGTTCGTTCATCATATGCCGTTATCCTGCCTCAAAAGCCATATAAACTATCGATAAAGGTTGAGCTTCTCCCAACATAACAATTATTAATAACCCATTTGATACTCACGGTTCCCTAACGTTCTCTCAACGCTTAATTCCAATAGTCCCCAGTGTTTCAACCTCGCATAAATATCGAGAGTCGGTAATATTATATCCCTGCATGGTGTATTTGCAAGTACTCATATAGTAGTCTATCCATAACATTTCTTATGATATTTAAATCATCATTAATGTATAAAACATTTATCAGATATATAAATGTATCATAAGCATAAAACATAACAAATGAATACGTGCAGATAATTAATATCATAAGCATAGTCATATGTATCATAACATGATTATAATATTACATGTATCGTAAGAGAAGTAAACATACATTCATATATTTAATTGCAAGAATTCATTTAAAATATGCAGGAAATTCTAAATGTATCTTTATCAAATTAAAAATCATATGAAAACCTATAGATGATTTTTTTTGTTAAATTAGCATAAGATTATTTCACGTAATTAGACAGAGTAGCCCGACGAGTTTTCCCACACTCATCTGGGCTCACCGTTTCGTATAGACAACCTGAGAATTCATAAGCATCGTAAGAATTCATAAAATTTGAGCTCTTAACATGTATTAATCCAAAACATAACTTATTTGCCCAAAACATATATCAAATAAGCTTCTCGGCATAAATTTGCTTTTCCGAAGGACCTATTTTCTCTCTAAATCTTCCTAACTCATTAATCTTCACTTTCCCATGTTGTTTCATGCTAAAACGCATACGAAAGATTTCAAATCTCTTTTGATGCTTTCGATATGAGTTCAGTGCCTTTGACGGTTTCTGGAAACGAGAAAAGCATGAAAAACAAGACAAATGTTAAAACTCATGTGAGAGGAAGGAAATGAAAGTCTTAAATGGCGTGAAAGAGGAATTCATACCGACCAATATCTCTCCAGAGCTTCAAATCGCACCCCGCGATTTCCCTGACAGCCACTCAACCCGCCTACTACAGTGCAGGGTTGTGGTTCTTTTTGGGAGTTCCAGACGGCGAGATCGAACAAGGAGAGGGGAATTGCGAGAGACGAGAAATTCATGTAAGGGAGATGAAATCAGGGAAGGAGAGGGATTCAAAGCTCACAAGACCCCCAATTGAACTAAATATCGAGTGATATGTTAGTTGTGAACAGTGCTTATGCGGGATTAAAGGAGGGATTATGATTAGTTAACTTTTAGTTAAATTAATTAAATTTATAACTTTAATATTTTATCTCCCAATTCATTAATAATTCATGCATGGTGTTTTATATGGAATCAATCGATTTCTTGTGTAGAATTTTATAAAATTATTTGGACCGAATTCTGGGAGATGAAATGTTTGGGGTACTTTTCAAATTTTTTGCATTTTACATGTTTCTTGACATTTGGGTGTTATATCTCTCCCTTATAAAATTTCGTCCTCACAATTTTTGACTTTACTGGAATAAGAAGGGATATTTCCATAGCATATCTCCTTTTCCCCAACTAGCTTAATTTTCAGGCTTGTGCTTCCACTTTATCTTCACAAAAAGAATCTATCTTATTTTGAGCTTCTTAACATCAGTTTCTAAAATCATCTCAGGCCCTTCAATATATGTTAGATTTTTCTATACTTCAATATCTTCATGTATAATTCTCTGCTCTGAATTTGAAACCTATTTCCTTAACATTGAAATGTGAAACACATCATGAATATCAGATATATCCTCATGTAACGCTAATCTGTAGGCATCTGGACCGATTCTTTCTATAATTTCAAAAGGACTGATGTACTTGTGACTCAATTTTCTTCCTTGACTTAATCTAGCTGTACTTTTCATTAACCTGACTTTCAAAATACAAAATCTCCCATTTCAAGTTTGATTGCTTTGTGCTTTAGGTCGTAAAATTTCTGCTGTCTATTCTGAGCAGTTTTCAATCTATCTTTAATTAATTTGATTTTTGCTGTGTTTTCATCAACTAGCTCGGAGCCTAACATTTGGCGATTCCCCACTTCGACTCAGCTAAGTGGAGTTCTGCACTTTCTGCCATATAGTGCTTGATAAGGAACCATTTTGAAGCTGGAATAATAACTATTGTTGTAAGCGAACTTGATCATTGGAATGCGATCTTCCCAACTACCTCCAAAGTCGAGAACACAAAGCCTTAATAGATCTTCCAATACCTGAATAACTCTTTCTGATTTTCCATCGGTTTGTGGATGCAATGCAGTGCTGAAATGTAACTGCTTACCCAAATCTTGCTGAATGCATTTGCACAAATTGGTCGTGAATCTTCTATCTCTGTCAGAAATTATGACTTTTGAAATACAGTGCAATCTGATGATTTATTTGACATTATCTGGTCAACTTTTCTACTGAATCAGTCAGTCTGATTGGCAAAAAGTGAGTCGACTCTGTTAGCCTTTCAATAACAACCCATATAATGTCGTGACCCTGTTTGCATCGAGGAAATTCCATAAGAAAATCCATAGCAATTTATTTTCATTTCTATTCAGATATATATACAATGATTGTAGCAATCCGCTGGGTCTCTGATGTTTAGCCTTCACAATCTAACATGCTTGACAGTGAGATACATATTTAAAATCCTTCTTTATAGCTGGCCATCAGAGTGCCAACGTCAAATCTACATTTTAGTACTACCTAGATGAATTGTGTATCCTGAATGATCAGCTTCATGTAGAATTTTCCGTCTCAAACTAGATTCAGCAGGTACCCATAATTGTAGTTTATTTCTGATAATTCCATCATCAACAACAGTCATATCAGTCCTCTTTTTTGATTGACATTGCTTTAGTAGTTTCAGATACTCTTTATTATCTTTCTGCGCTGTCTTTATTCTATCCATCAAAGTTGGTTGCACTGTCAGTTGATATAAGTACTCAATGTCACATGATTTTCTAACTTCCAACTGTAAAACATCAATTTCCTTAATCAACTCTGGTCTCTTGAGTAAGAATCCGACTTGCACTACCTGTGGATTTACGACTCAATGCATTGACAATTACATTTGCTCGGCTAGAGCAATACTATATATCCAGATCGTTGTCTTTGATCAACTCTTACCATTTTGCTGTCTCAAATTCAACTCTTTTTGTGTGAAAATATACTTCAGACTTTGATGATTAGTGGAGACTTCTCATTTCACGCTATACAAATAATGTCACAAAATCTTAAGAGCAAATACCACAACAACTAACTCCAGATAATATGTCGGATAATTCCTTTTATGTTGTTTCAACTATCTGGATGCATAAGCTATCACCTTTTATTTTGCATTAGAACGCAACCCAAGTCTCGTAACGATGCGTCATTATAAATCTGGAATCTTTCTGTGCCTGATGGAACAACTAACACTAGTGCAGTGGTCAAATATTTTTTCAACACTTGAAAATTGTGCTCACATTTTGCATTCCACTATTGAATTTCTTTTTTCATCAGCTTGGACAACAATATAGCTATATGTAAAAAAAATCTTATATGAACGACTTATAATATCCTGCCGAACCAAGAAAATTGCGTACCTTCGTAACATTCTTTGGAGTAGGTCTGATACTAGAACTTGTTGGGATGTGGCAAACTACAAAGTAAACTTTTATTGATATAAAAATAGTGATACAATTTGACTTAAACAAAAGAGAAATACAATATTAGATGAATCCCTAGTTATGGTTATTGGAAGATATTCGAAGGCGGTAGTGGTGTCGGTGGGGTGAGCAGCTCTTGGGTAGGTAAGAGATTGTGTGTGGTTGATTGTAGGTGGATTGGAAGGTGAGATCGTGGAGGAAGTAGGGTTGGTGATAGAGTGGTGGAGGAATGTGGTGGTGGTAGGTGGTTAGTGGAGTGGTAGCGAAAAGGAATTAATGAGAATTAGCCAAGGAGTCTGGCGTTTACAACAACACATCAAAGTAGGATACAACCGAAGCTGAACTTGTCGTTGGTTACAGCCCTAACGAGAGGGAAGAAACTCCACACAGGAGATTAGAAGATAACTCTATTAGAACTGCCTTCCACACACACAGTGGACAACTATTTATAGCCTCCTACTTCTACACAAAAGGAAGGGTTGGAAAAAACAAGAATAATCCATCAAAAACTCTTAGAAGAAGACAATGCTGAAGATTCTCGAGAAAGCCCAAATATGGTCTTGTGAAGGTTCGCGGTCATCCCCCTCTTTGCATGTGATTGTCGTCTCTTGCGAAGAATCGCAGTTCTAAACCGCGGGATAGCACTGCGCGATTCTTTGCGAGGGATCGCGGTCTCCTGAGACCGACGCGGTCATTGCAGGATCACCCCTGCTCCGCGCTAGTCTCCTACGGTTGGGAAAGCTTTTGCTTTAGGCTCTTCAAAGTATGGTGTTAAGTCGGCGACGTTGAACGTGGCTGAAATGTTGTAGTCCCCAGGCAGGTCGATCTTACAGACATTGTCGTTCAACTTTTAAAATATTTTGAAAGGTCCATCTGCTCTCGGTTTAAGTTTTCCGAATGATCATGTGGGAAATCTCAGCCACATTCTCAAGTAAGTTTAGATATTGCGGGATCACCCCTGCTCCGCGTCAGTCTCCTTAAGATTATCATTGATACTATGATTTTTAATATTATAAGTGCTTATGCTTCTCAAGTAAGTTTAGATATAGGGTCTAAAGATAAATTTTGCAATGACTTAGAAGACTTAATACAAATGATACCTCTTGAAAAAAGAATTTTTATTGTAGGAGATTTAAATGGACATGTCGGTAGAGTGGTAGAAGATTTCAAAAATATTTATGGTGGCTACGATTTTGGAGTGACTAATGAAGAAGGTAGAGCCATTTTAGATTTCGCTTTAGCGTATGATTTTGTTAGTACTAATTTTTTATTCAAGAAAAGAGACGAACATCTATTACTTATAAGAATATATATAATAAAACACAAATTGATCATTTTCTTGTGAGAAAAAGAGATCTTCGAGATTGTAAAGATTGTAAGGTCATTCTAAGTGAGGATTCAAGTACCCAACATCGATTATTAATTCTAGATTTTAAAATGAGTTGTAAAATAAATAACACTTGGTCTCATCATCATAAAATTAGATGGGGGAATCTAAAGGACACTAATAAAATTATTTTTATGAGAAAAATTCAAGATTTCAAACTTTGGGATGTTCATGAAGAAACAAATGCTATGTGAGATAAAGTAACAAATATTATTAAATAAGTTGTAAAAGATGTACTTGGAGAATTAAAAGAAAAAGTTTTTATAAATTAAAATAGTTGGTGATAACAAACACTATAAAATAAGTTGTAAAAGATGTACTTGGAGAATTAAAAGAAAAAATTTTTATAAATAAAAATAGTTGGTGGTTGGATAATAATGTGCAAGAAAAGATAAAATAGAAGAAGTTATGTTATAAAAATTAGTTTAAATGTAAAAGCTTAGGGAACTGGGAAAAATATCAAACGGTCTGCAGGGAGTCTAAAAGAATAATCTGTGACGCTAAAAATTCTGCTTTTAGTGATCTTTATAATATAATAGATACTAATGATAGCTAAATTTTTTTTAATAAACAAGCCAAACAAAGAGAAAAAAAAGTAAAGATTTAACTCAAATAAAGTGTATTAAAGATGAAAATAAAAAAGTGCTCATCTTGGAAAAAGATATTCAACATAGGTGGGTGAGTTATTTTATTAATTTTTTTAATGAAGTTTCTGAAAATACGATCGACCTTAGTGATCTTAATATCGTTAATAATAATAAAACGTTTCATTTTTACCGTCGCATTGGTGAAAATGAAGTCGATGAGGCTTTAAAGAAAACCAAGGGTGGAAAGTTTGTAAGACCTGATGATATCCCAACTGAAATGTGGAAATATTTAGGAGATTTGGGAGTTTCTTGGCTTACTGAACTATTTACTATTATTTTAAAAACCAAAAAGATGCCTGAGGAGTGGGGGAAGAGTATTTTGGTCCCCATTTTTAGGATCAATGAGGATGCACAAGAGTGTGGAAATTATAGAAGAATTAAGTTGATGTGTCATACATTAAAATTATGAGAGAGGGTAACTGAACATAGATTAAGACGTATTACAAAGATTTCTCGTAATTAATTTGGATTTATGCCGGGCAGGTCTACTATATAAGCTATACATTTATTGAGAGGTTTGATGGAATAGTTCAAAGTTAATAAGGAGGGACTACATTTGATTTTTATTGATTTAGAAAAAAGCATATGTTAAGGTTCTAAGGGATATCCTTTGGAGAGTTCTTGAGAAGAAAGGTGTTGATATGACTTATTTTCAAGTCATTAAAGATATGTATATTAAAGCTACTACTTGTGTTCGAACTGAAGGATCTTGACCAAATATTTTCCTATCTTCGTTGGATTACATTAGGGAACGGCTTTAAGCCAATATCTTTTTGCTTTAGCTTTGGATGGTCTTGGATATTTACATGAGGATGTATCTTGGTGTATGTTTTTTGCTGATGATATCCTTCTCGTGGATAAGGCGAAATAAAAAGTCTGGTAAAAAACTTGAATTATGGAGGTTTACAATGGAATCTAAAGACCTTCATTTGAGTAGAACTAAAACTAAATACATGGAATCTAATTTTAGTAGTAGCACTAGTCACAGAAGTTTAACTTTTGGTGATCAAATTATTAAAAGGTGTGAACGATTTAGATATCTCAAGTTTGTTGTTCAAAGCGATGATGATATGGATGGGGATGTTAATAGTAGAATTCAAGTTGGTTAGTTGAATTAGAGGAATGCTTCGGGCCTTTTGTTTGATATAAAAGTACCGCTTAGACTGAAAATAAAATTTTATAGGATGGTGGTGAGAACTACAATGCTCTATGGCGCTGAATGCTGACCTTTAAAAGAGAAGCATAATATTAAGTTAAGTGTTGCCGAGATGAGAATGATTAGCTGGATGAGTGGCTTTACACTTAGAGACAAAATGTGAAATGAATATATCCGTGATAGGGTTGGTGTAGCTCCAGTGACGAACAAAATTAAAGAAAGTCGTCTTAGATGGTTTGGTCACATTAAACGTCGACCATCTGATGATCTTAATTTATTAGAACTAAATGAAAATATGACACTAAATAGGACGCAATGGAGAAAAAAGATTCATGTAGCTGACCCCACGAAGTGGGATTAAAGCTTTGTTGTTGTTATTGCTGTTATTGTTCCGACGTGAGTTCGGTCCTCCGACGGTTAATGGAAACTAAAAAAGCACGAAAATGAGGCAAATGTCAAAATGGATGTTAGAGAAAGGAAATAAAAGTCCCAAACGATGTAAAAGAGGAATTCATACCGACTAATACCTCTCTAGAGCTTCGAATCGGCCTCTTTGACAGCTGCTCAACCCGCCTGCTTCTGTGCAAGATCGCTATTCTTTGTCGGAGCTCCAGATGATGAGATCAAGCAGAGAGAGGGGAATTGTGAGAGACGAGAAATTCGGGTGAGGGAGAGGAAATCAGGGAAGGAGAGGGATTCAATTGAGTGATATCTCAGCTGTGAACAGTGCTCATGCGGGATTAAAGGAGGGATTAGGATTAATTAAGGTCTAGTTAAATTAATTAAATTTATAACTTCAATATTTTATTTGTCCCAATTCATTAATAATTTATGCGTGGTGCTTTATATGTTGATCGGTTTAATGCATAGAATTTCGTAAATTATTTTGATCGAATTTTGGGAGATGAAAAATTTGGGGTACTTTTCAAATTTGTCAAATTTTATCTGTTTCTTGATATTTGGGCGCTACAAGTGGCCCCTCCCGTGAGGGAGTTGGGTTTGCCTTTGTCATGGTTGGTGCGTTGGCATATATGGGGATTTATCACATAGGATAGGAGACTCTGGCGGAGCATTCAGTGAATCTGGTAGTGTTGGACTCTCAAGAAAGATGGGTGATGCTCCTTGTTCTTGGACCTCTTCCTTTACTTTTGATTCCGACAACCCCAAGAAATTGAGCACCTTTAACGTTAATAAATGTTGGAAGAGCCTACAGGGAAAATATGCAGAAGTTTCTAGAAATACCAATAAAGAGAACAAAAAAAATAGGAGAGATAACTTGAGGCAAGTATAACATACTGAATAAATTTGTGGAAATTGTGCGGACATTGATGAATAGTTTAACCTGGAGTGCTAGAACTTTGCTCTTATAGATGGAGTATGTCAAACCACACCTTGAGGAATGGGGTGTTGGCTCCATTGTTACCATGCATTCAATAGCCATCCTAATAAAAATGTACTTCATTTTACAGTCATGTAATTTCATCTCTGAGCTAGTCAAGCAGACTTGGGTTTAGGAGAATTGAATGTACCCATCTTTAAACGCCTTGAAGACAAATAGATGGCTGAAAAACTTAAAGCTCCACCTGATTTTCTCCTTCTGCATATGTAGAATCAAAATCACCACTCTTGAAAAAGAATTTGACATAATTTGGGCAAGCCCAATTTCGTAATAGTGAGAATGCCAACTGTTTATCGACGTAGCATTAACCTTAGGATGAGTCAATGTTGGTCGACGGAAAAACACAACTCCTTATTGAACGAGTTTGAAAACTTGCCTTTGTTGGGAAGAAGCACCCTAAAATTTTTATTACTGAACCAATAGAGGCCATGCATAACCGATGCATGCTTTGTTAAATTGTGACGTCGACTTGAAATCGCCTTTTTTTTTAAGATTTTGCATGCGTCATTAAACGAGTTGTCATGACTTGAGGGAAGAAATAGCAAATGAGGAGAGAGAATCAAGAGAGCTTAGGTGTAACAAGGGCTACGCAGAGTCCAGAGGCTATTTATAACAAGGAAATTTACAATTCTTCATTCAAACATTACTTCATACATAATTGAGTTCATTCACATCTTCAACTATCATTATCATTGTCATACTATGCTTACATATCTTAGAGATAGTGTGTGGATCACTTATCGCGGGAGCAGAAGAAAAGAACGAAAGCAAGGAGAACCCAAAAAGTTGCTAATATGATGAATTATAGATACACAATATCCTCTTATACGTTACACTAGGGCGAGTCTTGTATAACTTGCTAGAGAAATAAAACCAAGCTTGAAGAGACCAAAGGCAAGTGCCTCAACATTACTCACCAAGAAAGAAGATTAGGATGGGATTATTCAAAATATATATTGCGATTGCTCTATTCTACCTCAACTGCTTAAAGACAAATTGCTCCGATGATTGCATCAACCAATGAATGTAAGGGTGTTTGGTTCTTAAATCCTTTACTTATCCACGGGGCTGCGGACAGATGTTCATTTAAAATTATGTAGAGGGGAACCTCCACAAGTCAACATCGCAGGCCCTCTATTCTAGTTTGAGAGTCGAAGTCCAAATTTGTGAGAACCGCAGCATCCAACCTTACAAGATGGTAATCGAGGAGTTTGCTCAAAGCGACAGACATTAAAGCCACTCAACTCACCCTTTGTAAGAGTTATAAGCTGGTCACCATCCATTGGAAGTTAGCTACTTCATCTCCAACAACCTCCAGCCGCTGCTTGGTCTTTTCGGCTAAGTAGTCTAAAACTTCAACAGGTTGCACAGAAGAAACATAACGGCTATGAAATAAAAAACATTGTAAACTTCACATTGTAGTACTTGTTCAATATTGAGACATACTTGGGCTGCGATCTTAGTGATGAGTCACAAAAGCACAATCTCAAAATATTATTGTTAAGAGGAATTTTATCTTCCTTTAGGAGCGTTGTCTCTGCAACTCGCACTCATTTGGTTTTTTGCTTGGCAAACAACATGAATTGGATCCCGATCCAGCAGTTTGAAGGGACATACACTTCATTTATCCTGGTAGGTGTGATCATTGATGCTAGCCTTCCCGGGAGGGAGCAAGTTATCACCATCTAACAAGCTGAAATTCGGTGCTGTGGCCATTCACAGTGGAGTGCATCAGTTTTAGCTCTTTAAAGAAGAGTTCTTTGAGGTTCAAGGAAATTGGTATAAGACAAGATATATAAGGCGTCAATGCTAAAAAGAGAGGACCAACAACTAGATCGCAAGTTAAGAGATTGGAGACTAACTACCGTCTTATGACTAGAAGCAATTTGGAGCAGATTAAAGCTTAGTTATAAGGCTCTTCTATTACTAGAGTAGCAAGTATTTTCTTAATTTTAGGTAAGCTTCAAGTGTAGTAATATTCTATGGAATATTCATATTGTGGGGAATATATGTATGAGTCAAGTGAAGTGTGAGCATGGAGTGGTTGACCATATCGTAAGAGGGAGTGATTAAGATTGTGCACTAAGGGAGGACCCCCTCACCAGTTACAAGGTAGCATAGTGTTGTGTCGTTGAAGCTTATAGTCTCTTCTCCGCTGCTTTTTTATCTCTCAGTTATTCTTAAAATTTTGAAGCTGCTTGTAAAATTTTATCTTGCCCTTTTTCATCTTAGTTGCCTGTATATACATGGAGTCAATCGATGGACTGGGTCAGAAGCTACCAACCTCTCCATAATCAGTAAAAATATCAGCCTGGTACTTGGCAGTGAGAAAATGCTCATAAGTTGAGTTTCTAGCTGGGCTTAAAGAGTACCTCACTCAGCATGCCATCGTTTGCGGAACCCAGAGTTTCCCAGGCCTTCTAGGCATCGGACTGCTCATTACATGACCATTGTCAGCAAAGAGCTTCTTTGAGAGTTACATCTTTCTTAGCCATCTCTGCTCTAGTCAACTATTCCTCTTTAGCACAATCACATTTCTTCTTGGCTGACATGCTAAGGTTGAACTCCTCAAGAAGTGACCTCTTCATCCGCCCTAATTCCTTCTCCAATTTGATTGTTTGATGTCGAGTCTTGTTGTGATGAGCTAGGTTACTTTTTGCTAGTTAATTACTTGTTCTTTCATTATGGCGTAGTCGAGTTCTTTGGAGGATAAGCTATTGAGATCCTACAGTTATGAAGGATAGACAACATTGTGAAAGTTGGAGGCACCATGTGAGGTTCTCTCACCAAGGCATGTCATCCCATATTCAGCCTCTTGGCTAACTTAATTCTGAATGCACATGTTCAAATCAGAGCAAACAATAAAATTCCTCACCCAATCTTATCTAAAAAGAAATTTTTCACGCCAACAATTTCTCAGTTAAAGTAAAAAATCTTGCAATACCTTATTCAAATTCTTACCACAAATACTCAAATTTTCCCTAAATCTTCCTTCCCTTTTCCTCTTCCTCAAATTCATTATTTTCTTCCTTTTTTCTTTCTCTGATTCCCCTCTATTCCCTTCGGTTTTAGCTCTAGCAAAGCACGAGAGCTGCCCTTCATCTCCCACTATAGTGCTTGGATCGTGAAATTGCTCAGGTTCGCGAAAACATATAGTGACAGGAGAGGTTAGTTGAAATTAAAGGGCGGTAAATTAAACGCTGCTGCATGAACTTGTAAGTGGAATTTCTCCACAGTAACCATGATTAACTGATCTAATTAGTGCTTAAGATTTATCTAATCAATTTACTTATTTATTTAAAATCAAATATATCAATAATTTCTAGAAGGTATTATCTTCAAATTTGATCAATTCAAATTGTAGAATTTTATAAAAAATAGTTTGGATGGATTTTTGGGAATGCAAAAAATGGTGCATATTTTTAAAATTATTAAAATTTAGCTGATTTAATTCAAATTGGGTACAACATTTTATAGCCAAGTTTGTATACAGTTCATCCATCATTTGGTATACTAGCATGAGTCAATTCGAAATTGTTATAGAGATTTTTAAATTCAGAAAAGATTTCATTAATAACCTTTAACAAGTTGTATCTATTAAGGTAAGCCCATTTAAATTTATTCAACACATTAGAACTAATGTTTAAAAATAAGAAATTTCATAAAATTATAGTATAAATCTAGTTTTTGGCGTCTGATTTAATTTTTTTTCATGAGCCTACCAGTTATTCGTTAGATTCAACCCCTTTCCACCACTTAATTCCACATCCAATTTTCTAATCAGATACTTCTATGCACTTTATTCTTGAAGCTGTTTTTCATGATGAGATTGTACTGATGATGATAGACATAAAAAACATCTTATTCATTGGCGAGATAGACATGATAATGATGATTCATGGATTACACTGTTGGAGGCACATAATTTATGTCAAATTTTGCTTGATGAGTATCAAATGCTAAATTCATTTATGCCACATTTAACCAAGCTTCCATCTCCGTGCTTATTCTTGTTGCAAATATCACCTCAAATATTAATTTTTTGGTGGTTATTTTTTTTTCTTAGTAATTGTTTTCCGTTTTTGTATTTCTGTATATGCTAATGATGAAGGCCAAGAAGTTTTGTTTGCCAAAAAAGGTGATATTTATTTACTAGCTTCAGTTTAGCTTCTTTGGTTGGGATATACTTTCAATTTTTATTTAGTTTAGGTTAATTTCCACAAAATATTGTATGGGTTATTCGATTTGTCATCATTGAATATTTTAAGCTGGGCAGCTTGGTGTAATGTCTATTTATTTGCTTGTCATTTCAAGCGTTGGATTTTGACATTATTCATTACGAAATTAGAAAAAAAAAGATAAACATGTGGAAGGACTTAACCGTGCTTACTGTTTACCAGGCGACATGCAGCTTTGTTTTCACTCTTGATGTGCTAGTGATGTTGTTTGTCTTTTATCCTTGAATTTTGGAATTAAATAAAGTATAAGCTTCCATAAGCCCTTCTATAAGCTTCAACTTTAAACGGATGCAATATGCGACTGAATTGGAGATTTCATGTTGCAGTTGTGAATATTTTATTTGGTGTAATTAACTTAAATTTAAAGTGAAATTGAACCTGTTTCAAGCTTGTCTAATAACCTAAGGTTTATGAGGATCTTATGAACACTGGTTTGCGTCATTTTTTACTAGAATTTTTTTTTTCTTTCCATTTTCAATTTTGTGATTGCAAGTTTTTTCTTTAAGTGTGGTACATTCTTGATGATTGATTTCGGGAAGCTATCTTCTTGTATCTTTCATGATTTAATTATTTATTTTTTATATAATTTATTATTTGTTTAGGGGCTGTTTTGGTCACTTTCTGTTTTTTATTTTTTGTCTATTTTATTTTTATTTTGTTTTTAATTTAACATAAAATAAAAATATGTTTGGTAGCACTTAAGAATTTTCTGTTTTTAAACATTAAAAACAAAATCAAGAAATTATAATTGCCCCCTATACCTCCAGCTCCTCCTCTTCCCTTGCCATCGCTCTGACGACTTCCTTGCCATTGTCAAACCCATTGCCGGTGGACCCCCAATTACTTTTATTTATTTTTATTTGGAAAGATTTACATTCATACCACTCAATTCTTATGTATTTACATATCAAACACCTAAATTTCAAAGTTTATATGTATATCTATGCATGAAAATGTGTATTGCGTTCTTTGTAAAGTCAAAATAGTAAAATTTTTTATGTGATATGAAATTATTGGGTGGTGTAAATATAAAAATTAAAGTTTAGTTGTTATTTATATAAATACTTAAGAAATAGGTGGTAAGCATGTAAATTTATCTTTTTTTTTTATGTTTCATTTTTTCCGAGATATCCCAAAATGTGGTCTTCTTCCGTTATTAAATAATGTTTCCATAACTTATTTAACAAATAATAAATGCCTTTTATTAAAATTTGTTCAGAGAATGAAATATAATAATATAACAACTCATAAATTCTTCATTAGCATTTAGATTCACACGCTTCATTCAAATCATCATCTAATAGTTGTTAATTTGCTGCTGCATAAATCTTATAGCATATCAAGGGATGTCATTGAAGACATCGGCGTCAGCGTCGAAGAAGGCCCCGGGGTCGGGATGGTGGGAGTTGTTTTGAAAAAAAAAAAAAGGTTTTTCCTGTTTCGTATTTTGAAAAAATAAAAACACTTTTGTTTAAAAATGAAATAAAAAACATATAGAAAAACAACAAAAAATATATTTTTTGTTTTATTTTCTTTTTTTTGAAAAAAACAGAAAAGAAAGTGATCCCAAAAGACATTTTAGTTTCATGCTAGATTTTGGTCAAAATGAGATTTGTTGGAAATATGATTGCATTTTATCATCTCTTAAATTCTTTTTGAAATTCTTTGATATTTATGATCATTTCATTATCAATTTGGCTTAAACTACACACTTATCCGTGACATAGTATTTGAGGGTTTAGTTTCGTACCGTGAAATCACAAGTTCGAATCGTACATATTGCCTTTTGGGTTGAACTTTCGCAAAAAAAAAATTGTCTTAAAACTTTTATTAGGTTATTTTCTTGAAAGAAAGCATGTTATTGGATTAATTGGTTACTTGTGCTCTGTTAATGCTTAATTTTCCTTTTCACTAAGACGTTACTTCAGATTTTATTAGTTGCCATTAAAAAAATCCAATATGTAGTTCATCCTGTGTCAAAATATTTATCAATGGTGCTCTCTCATTTATATTCACTATGCTATAGTTTTATTTTTTTCAGCTATTTCTGCTTTCTAATTTATTACGTTGGCATTCTACATCATACGTTGTGCCTACGCTAATGTGTGAAATCATATGTCCAGGTTGATATCTGATCTTGTAGTTGTCATTGTATCTGCAACTTGTGGTGGAATTGCCTTCGCTTGTGTGGGACAACCGGTTTGTGAGACTAGATGTCTTCCTTCTTATAATTATTTTTTCAATAAAGAAGTAAATTATATGCTCTATTCTTCTTGAAGGAATAATAAAAGCATGTGCTGTGAGCATACACGCTTTTATTGGTCTCAGAAAATAGCATACTTTTGTTTAGTTATTTTTTTATGACGTTTTAAAAACTATTGCAGGTGATTACTGGATATTTACTTGCAGGTTCTCTCATTGGACCTGGAGGTCTGAGCTTTGTTAGTGAAATGGTTCAAGTAAGACCTCTTTGTTCGATATCATTGCCAATAGAGTTCCTCAATTTCATGGTTGCTACTGTTTGTTGTATTTACTGCTCATGCAACAAAGATTGCGGAAGAAGCACATAATTCATGAATTATGAATCAAGCCAACCTGTAATATAAGTGATATGTAGTAATTTATCTAGCATAGTTTTACTTATCTATTCTGATGGTATAGCTATTTTCTGTTAAAAGCTGTTGGTGTTGATATTTACATTTATTTGTCTGATTCATGCGAGTTGTATTGAATTGCCAATAAGCTGTTGTACTTAAGTTTGTGATCTAGGATTAACAAAAATAGAGAAGGGAGAGATAAATAAAAATGAAGAAGATAGTGGCTTTTGGTCCAGAGTTTCTTACATAAAAAGGGCGGCATATGAGCAAGAAAACTTAAATAGGAAGGTTATTGGCGGTACTATGTGCAGTTTTATGACATCCCAAATCACAAGGCTTCAAAGAAGAAGCTCTTGTTGATTTTTGCTTCAAAATCAAATATTTTGCATCTTAAAGAACAAATATATTCATATTTGTTAATGATGCAAAATATTGTACATCATAGCACATATAGCGTGGTGTATCCTCAATGCCATTTTTTTGGTGTGGCTTGACGAACCAAAATGACACACGTTACTATCCCATGCATAGGCAATGTTACATGGCACATTGCCCCTATGGAGCGTGCGGAGTTGATTTTTGATATTTAATATGAAAAAAATAATGGAAAATTTATGTAATTATAATTCAATTCTTATATATTTGTATATCTAACATCTAAACTTTGATATATATATAAATTTTTATATAAACTTTTGATAGTTGATTTAATTATTTATGAAAATATTAGATTTTTATAAAATATAATATTTTGAATTTGAAGTAATTGAGATATTGAAACTTGAATTTAAGTATTATTTCTATTGTTTTTTTTTTAATTTAATCTTAGAGCATATTTATCTGTATTTTCTAATATCTTGCATCATATTTAAAGTGGCACACACCACACCGTACATTATACATTGTGGCTAAACGGAGATCTTTGTTCTATAATGCACTATACATTATTCACAAAGGAATATATTTTTAGTCTTTACAATTATTTTGCACTCATTTCTTGTACCCCAATGCAAATTCATCCATATAATTTATTGACTTCATTGGTAAAGGCTAGGAGGGCACTGCGTGTTTGACTTTGCCTCAACCCAAACTCAAAAAGCTTCAACTTTTGCTCGATTCAAATTCGACTTGATATCGGTTCACTACTCTGGTCAAGCCAGTTCAACTTAAAATGAGACAATTTATAGGAAGACCAAAATCATTAAGTTGGGTTGAAATTAACAATTAGGCAGGATTGTTTTGTTTCTTTAATTTTCTTCGCACTCCATCAAACACAACCTAGCTGATATTGAGTTATTAAAAGGATAAAATAAACAGTTCTGATTCTCCAATTTGTTTACATTCCTTTCACTATAAGACTCATTTTATAAAAAGACCTAGATAAAGAAAGCCTAAGAAAAAATGATATATATTGTTGGAAACAAAAATGCGAGTAAGAAAACATGGGATGATATTGGTGGATAAATAATAAAAAAAAACAAATTATTTTAAGAGTTTTGGTCTACTCAAGTGATATAATATAGCGTGAACCTCTTTCATATAGAGATAAAACTAATGAGTTTAAAATATTTCAAAAAGAATGCTAGAAACCCAAATACTATTTACCGTTCAATTAGGAGATATCAAGGAAGAATGTGCCTTATAATAGAAGAAAATTGTGATGACATAATTATAATTATTAAAAGCAAGAAGATAGTAAGAGCTATGGTGATGAATATATTTAGAAAGTAAAAAACTCACTATGATGACGATTGGTTACTAATAAAATCAATGGGAATTCATTCCATGTTGAGGAGAAGAATTGTGAGATACGCTCCATAGAAAAGAAAAGTAGAATGTAGCATTCACTGATTAGGGTTTTTTGGTAGAAGAATGGTGTGATGGGCTCCTTTTCACCACGCTTTTAAGGGTGGAGTACTATGAAGTTGAAACTAATAGCATGAGGCAAGAGAGAGAGTGGGGAGAGAGAGGGATACTGTTTTGTGCAAGTAGAGTGTGAAAGTTGTTGAGATCCGTATAATAAAATCCTTATGATGGGTGGGAAGTTTTATTTGATCAATAGAAGATTTGATTGTGGTATTAAGATTCATTAGTCCAATCAGTGTTCCTGGATTGGCATGGACCAATAAAATAAAGAAGAAACGGTTTGAGGATGAGAGATTGAACCTAAACTAGATATCAATGAAAAGGTCACAAAACTTTTGGGTAAACGATCACAAACCCATATATTAATACTTTCATATTATATATGTACCTCGAATTACATTTTGAGCAAGCCATGTTGGGCTAGAAATCTTCTCAAAAAGCTCATCTTGGAGAATTCACTTGTAGCTTGATTTGAATTTTATCGATTAAGTTTTGAATCGACTTAAAGTTCTTGAAACATTTGAGATTTTAACAAAATTAAAAGTCCTAATAAGAAATTTCCAACAATGAGAATTACTTAACCTTTGTAGAGCTTAGTAAATTAGTTGGAAACTGAGTTGACCGATGATTAAATCAAACAGATATCTAGCTTGAAGCAATGTGTTAGAAACTATTTAGGAAAATTAAGTGACGTTGAATATATTGCACTTGTTGATATACTTTTTTCTTTTTTTTATTTTTATTTTTGTCCATTTGCCGATAATCAAAGATTAATTGGTGACTAAATGTTTTGAGGAAGATTTTTGAACGAAGAGAATTGTATCGTCCTACTCATAAGAGTCGCAATTAGATTGGAACTATGTTAATTGCTATATCAAACACTACTGAATAATAAATGATTCCATCGTGATTGAGAATACACTTGGAAAACAAGAAAACATACTTCTGTTTGTATTTCTTTGATGTTATGCATTAATAATGCAATGCTATAGATGGGAAAGTAACCTTTCACTTTTTGGAGGCCCGTCTCTACTGCAGGGATGGGTGGAGGTTCTGTGTTGTCCGCTTATCTCATGAGTGAAGTGTTAAATAAAAAAAAAGAAAAATTTGAATGAGAGCTAAGAGATCTGAGTTTCAGCTGTATGCCTTTGATTGTGTTGGAGTTGCCAAATTTTGCCAAATTTTGATTGATTCCCTCGAATATTTTTTTTTAATATTGAAATTGCTATATGCTGAGTTTGCTTGATATCTCATGAACATGGAAAATGCAATGATAAGTTACTTTTTCTCTTGTGATCTTTTGATTTTCAAGTAACTTGATATGAAAGTTACAGATGATGGTTGCCAGATTCCTGGCAATGAGATTCTGTGGCAAAATAGTGAAAATTTTTTTTTTGGGAAGGCTTCTCATTCCTAACTGGATTTAGAATGCTGGTATTTTTTTTTTTTGGTGGTGAATGAATATACCTTTGTATTAGATTCAAATGAAATATGACACTCAATAGGACATAATGAAGAAAAAAGATTCATTTAGCCGACCCCTTTTAGTAGGATAAAGGCTTGTTGTTGTTGTTGTCGAATGAATATCCCTTTGTAAAGCTTTTTTTGTTAGTGATGTTATAATATGTTATTTTTTATCAGAAATTTATTTTATTTTATTTTTATTTTGTATTTATGAAAGTTCTTTGCTTTAACTGTATTTTCAAAGACCAAATCTAAAAAACATTTACTTTATTTTCTACTTTTTTGTGTTTTTTTTTAATTTTATAAATTTTATCTTTGGATAATTTATTATTTATGATTGGTGATTTGTGTCGGTTAACTTTTTTTTGAAAATAATCTGAAATTAATTTAATATAAGAGGTATATAATTTTTGTATTTTGAAAATAATGATATTTTAATTTTTGGTGAATGGATCTCATCTGTCTAATAGTTCACATGATCGTTCCCGATACCGCAAATACTACACATTCCAGAAAGATAAGTGTATACTTCGATGATGGACCCAATCATGCAAACTAAGAGATTTGTGACATCCGGTTGGCTTGCAAACCTTTTTGTGTGACCGATTAATTTTCTTATATAATACAAAGATTAAATAAGGTTTATTTTACCTGGGTTTAAAGTTCACTATAGCGACAAACTCTATAGCTAATTATATCTCAAATGAACGAGGTCACTTGAGAAAATTCTCGATAATAATTAGATGTACAATCTTTAAGAATTTAAGGTTTAGGTTTTCACGGTAGGACGTGGAAAAATAAGTGAGAGTGACTCAAGTAGGAACAATTATTTTCAGGAGTCGAAGAAAGAAAATGGTAGGGGACGTCACAGATTCTGAGGAGAGCCCTCAGTGACTTCCCAAACTATCCTATTATGTGACTGCGTTTTGGAGACGATGTTATTTAATTGTTTAATTCTGCTAATTTTATTATTTTGGGACTTACACTTGTATAATGACTAATTATACAAATAGCCCGCGGAGATAGGAGGGTTTTCGTCGTACCAGACGACAACTAGGGCGATTTAGGACTTAAAACTTCATAACATGGTTGCACAGGAGCCTAAAGAGGGTGTGAGGATTTATGTTGTGCTGGGCGAGCTACCTCGAAGTCTTATGAGTTATTCGATCCAAGCTCCTCGCCGTGCTGCCTATGAAGTTGACTCTGAGTCTCCTGTTGTAGTAGTAGCTCCAGGGTTTAAGGGTTGGAGGTTTGTGGTTCATATGTCACATTCTGGTTTATTCGTTGTTGTTGTTCAAATATTAGAATGTTCAGGGGGGAATTTTAATTTAATTTAAGCGCTTCAGTTAAAATTTCACGGTTCCATCATTCCTACATCACTATTTTCTTTTGAATTTACTTAGTCTAAATGAGTTAAGCCCATTTAGACCAGAGAATTCCCGTTAGCAACCGTGGGTTACCTCATTCGAGAGATCCTCGTAAATCCAAAAGGGGTGGATTGAGGGCTTTCACTAGGTTTAAAAGTGTGTAAATTTTCGAAAATGCATTTTTGTTGTTTTGTAGGTATGTAATGTAAGCACAACATGCGTGGTAAAGTAAGAACATTACAACAAAATAAATTAGTAAGAGACTGCAGTAAATAACTATAAATGCGTATTTGGGCCTCTGCTATTCCCAAACAAAGACCTATGCAAAGCAAACCGGGAACAAATATGGGCTGTTTTGTTACATTCTCTATATGCAAAGAAGAAAAAATCTTGTTTGAAAACAATTAAAAATACTATGTCAGGATTTGGGATAAGGTGTTTCCAAACCTTGCTTTTCATAAAGCAATTGATGGACGCCTCGTTGTCCTCTTCAATGATATTTCTCTTGCTTTCAAACATCCAAGGCCTTAAAAATGTACCACTATAAAGGACTGTCATACTCAACTTGTGAGCTAACCCAATGAACTAACCTCTTCCCAGTGTTTTCCATTTCTAATACTTTCTAGGAAGCATTATAAGATCTTAAGAGGAAGCAGGCTTTGTTGATCAGTTTTAAAACCTCAATTTGATGATCATGACTTTTTTGATGGATACAACCAAAGGCTTTACTCAAATTTATGAGATGGACTATTTTGACACCTTTTTCTACTCTGTACTTATTCTCATTTATTTGCCGCTATCAACCAAGGTTAACCGATACTACAGTTGGAAGTAATGATTATGATGATCTCACTGAAGTTGCTTATTTGAAATAATCATCAAAACACGTTGTTCAAGGGAGATTACAGTTTGCATTTTCAGCAAGTCTATGTATGAGATTTGAACAAAATTACTTTGGAACAGTTTCATTAAAAATGTATTCCTGAGATAAACCAAAAGAAATATAATGAAGTAGGACGTGGATATCAAAATTTTAAACGTTAAAATTAGATGTTAATGCAACAAGAGGAATTACTAAGAGGTGGTGCAATTGATGTTTAAACTATTGATTTGAGACTTTGCTATTTTGGGTTGTCATGTATGTGTATAGTCATGAAGCGTACAAACCTTGAAGCGATTGATGGTAATGGAATTATAGAGATTCTTGGTTTTGATGACGACCATAAGGATGTCAGAATTGGGATGTCCTTGGTTGAGTGAACGAAACTATTCTATGCATTTATTCAAAAACTTTATGTTTCTTCTTTTAATCTTAGTTGGAAGCTTGCCTTATTGGAAAATTTATCGGGCTGCTGATGATTTTTGAAATTCAATAAATTGGAAATTGTTTTAGCTCTTTAAATATGGTGATGATCCAATTAATGACCCTATATGGTTTGTTTGATGACTATTGTAGCTGCCAAGTTTCCACCCTCGGTCAAGATTCTTCTTAAATAACATTTTTTTATTTTTCATTTGTAAACTTATTTATTTGTCAATCTTATTCACATGGCTCCATTATGTTGGTCTTGTTGGTTTTTTTATCAGGAATTTGATCATAGGAATATTTACATTCTCTTGAGCTTGATTTCTTTTTTACTATTCCTAAATTGCTTCTCTCCCTGTCAAATCATCATTAGTTTTTTATCCATTTTAAATAAAATATTGGTAATTATTGATTTTCACAGGCACTTTGATCATGTACAACTACTTCAATTATAACTTTTCAAAAAAAAAAAAATGAAAAAAATGAAAACACTGCTTCAATTGAAAGTGATCTAATCCATAGTGCATTGGTCAATCTCAATATTATATATTTATCATTGTGTTCTTATGTTTTTTATAGTTGATCCTCTTTCTCGTGGCATTTTTTTTCTGCTGTAGGTTGAAACAGTGGCCCAATTTGGAGTTATTTTTCTTCTTTTTGCACTAGGATTAGAGTTCTCGACGGCAAAGGTAACATTTTTTTTTAAAGTTGATAATCAGGTCAAAATATTTTCAATTATTGCAATGACAACCCATTCAAGCAGGATTGTAACATGTAATTAAATCAAAATGCTTTTGCAGATCCGGGTAGTCCGTGCTGTTGCTATTCTTGGTGGCCTACTTCAAATTATTCTCTTTATGTGCTTATGTGGAATCACTGCCTCGGTTTATTCTAAAGCTCTAATATATTTTAGTTTAGACTTTTTTTTTATATTATCTGTCCTAATGTCCAATAGTTATACAGTAATCTTGTTCAGTTATTATTGTATATGCACGCCTATTTATATGTTTATGTAAACCTGAGAACATTACAATAACATTTTTTAGATTTTTCATGCCAATCATAAAAACCTTATTGACCGGGTTAAGCTGTTGATTTTTGTCATATTTTATCATTTGTTTAATTAATTTTGCTGAATTTCATTATTGCACGTTGTTGCCTTCAAGCCACATATTAGCTACTTGAGGCTGTTAATTTCTTAAACAAAAAATTTATTGATGGTTGAATTGCTGTTGTTTTGTATGGTAGATAGTTATGTAAATAAATCTTGGAATCTACTTAATTCTGATGAGATTTTATGAATTATTGTTAAGCTTGTTGTATTATGTAAAGCAATAGGTCTGCTTTGTCAGGGAAATGAAAGGATTCTGTAAGCTTGATAATTTTAACAGTTGCTGCACCTTCATGCTATATTGCTGAAGGTTTAAATCTGTTAGTTTCTTTTCTTCTAAGCATTCTATAATCTTATTTCCTATTCTTTATTTATATTACATGCTGTTAAGAAAAATGGTTAGTATTCTCGTTCTTTGCAACCAAGTTATTTCATGTTCATGTTTTTTCTTTTTTCTTTCATGTTCATGTTTTTTCTGTTTTCTTTCATGTTTGATTCAATATCTCTCCTGTAACAATTACTTAAATTTTGACCTGTCTGCATGCCTATTCATATGCAGTTGTGCGGGGGTAAAGCTACAGAAGGTGTATTTGTCGGCGCTTTCTTGTCAATGTCCTCTACAGCCGTGGTAATTATTCATGTCGTTTCTATGGTCCTGGGAAGTTGTGGTTGAATATTTCACTGTAAATAATGTTATATTAGATTAGCATCTGTTTGGTTTTTATGAACTAAAACATTTCTTCTGGTTGCTCATTGTTGAGAAATTAGTGTTTGTGTGACATTACTATTGTCTTGAGAGAAATATTTGCGTACGTCTAACGTACGCAGAGCTGCGTACGTCGGTCTGTTACAGGGAGGGTATTGGAGGGTTATATTCACGGTATACCCCCTGTAATCTCTCTGTAACAGGTAGGTTATAGGGGGTATAACATGGATATAACTCCCGAATACCCTCACTGTAACCTACTGACGTACGCAGCTCTGCGTACATTAAACGGACGGAAATATTTCTCCTTCGGAAGAGCACACATTTTTGTAGCACTACATGTGAATTCTCTATGGATATTATTCGTGTTACACCTGTCATTACCTTTCAATCTTAGAAAACTAGAAGCTAGTTTAGAAGGTTGATAGTGTTTTTTAATAGCATTTTTCTTATGTGCGCGTCTTCCTATGTCCTTCACCATTTTCCAAATTTTGTTACTGATGTTTTTCAGTTTTAGTCTTAGTTATGCCAGTTATTTCGAACTTAAAGTAACTCCTACATGATGGACGTTGGATATCATCCTTAACATTTAATTTTTCAGCATTTATACAAACTTTCATCCATTTAATGAATATTTCTTATGCCTGACTTCAATATCAGGTTGATATACTAGAATTGCTTCCATGGTTACCTTAGGTTATAGATTGAAATCTTGAAAATCACCTTCATGACAAAACGTAGGCAGAAAGGCTTTATGCATGTAATCCTCCCAAATCTTGAAGTTTGTCGGAATGTTGTGGGCTTGGTGCAGCCCTTTCCTGTTCCAAACAAGCCAAAAGATAGGAGAAGGTGCCAATTGACGTTGACAATAGTTATGATTATTCAAAAATTGTTTCCATATTTTACCATCGAGTTCTACAAATTTTATAGTGTGGAACTTCATTTCTTGCAGCTTGTACGGTGCAAAACAGCTAAAACGTTCCTAAAATTTTCTGCACAGGTTTTAAAGTTTTTGATGGAAAAGAACAGTATCAATGCCCTTCATGGTCAGGTTACTGTAGGAACGCTTATTCTCCAGGTAGTGTCACGTTTGCTGAAGATTATCTCTATTATAGTAAGCGAGAGATTGTGCAATTTTGATTTGTACCATATACTGTCCCCAGGATTGTGCTGTTGGTTTGCTGTTTGCTCTCCTTCCTGTACTACGTGGCACTTCTGGCATTCTTCAAGGTGCAATATCAATGACCAAATCGTAAGTGAACTGAGCTAACCCGTTGATGTATATTTTTTAGTTGTTTTTTTTTTTTTTTTTTTTTTTTTTTGTGTATAGGCATAAGAAAATGCCATGGCCACCCTGTGATTAGTTTGAAATGTTGCAGAAGTAGGATATTTTGAATGATCTCTTTCTTGCTCAAGTTTCCTCAATGCTAGGCTTCAGAAATAAATTCTAGGACTGTAGCTCCCAAGCAATATTATCTTAAAAGGTTTTTTTTGGTATTTTTGTCGTTCCTTATGAGTTTTGCTCGTCATATGATATTAATCAATGACTTGGTCTGCATGTGACTATAAGCTGCAATTTGGTAACTGCTTCCATATGATAAACCTGAAAGTTATAATCTGTCTATCTGTAAAATGTATATATGGTTCATTATGTTTGACTCAATGCTCTCTACATTTTTTTAAATATTTGGCTTTTTTAATATAAGATATTTATTCTATGAAAGTCTTCTTTTCTAATTGTTAATATGGTAACCTGGGAAAAGGTGTTAACATTGAGTTCTTGAAAAAATAAATAAATAATTTTTCCTCTATATGTTTCATATTACTATTTCGGAAAGCCTTGAATAACTTTTAATCAAATTGCTGAAGAAAATGTTAGTTCTTCCACGTGATATTTAAGTTTAAAAGCAGTACTTCCTTCATAAGACCCTGTTGCTTGCACGTGGTAGGATTGGATTTTTCTAGATCAGTCTTTTGTCCGCCCAGTGATCGGTCAAAGCTCTGTTGCTCCATGTGGCACGAGGTGGTTGTATAATGGGAGCTATAATGGGTGGAGAACCATTCATCTCAGTTTAATCAAACTCTGTACAAACAGTATATTAAATAACCTTTTATTTGTGGGGTTTTTTTTATTTTAGCTTAATTTTCATCATTTCTCTTTTACTCTGACTGCAGAGTTGAGGTTTATAATTTTTTTGTCATTGCATCTTTAGCCTAATGATGATTTCTGCTTGTTTTCTGAAAATTATAGTCATGAATTTTTATGCTAATTCTAATTGCTGATTATGAAATACCCTTTCACCAGGTTGGTTGTACTCTGCACTTTCTTGTCAATTCTTTCTATCCTATCCCGGACATGTGTCCCTTGGTTTCTTAAGCTAATGATAGCCCTTTCATCTCCGGTATGTTATCCTTAGCTGTGTTTCAACTGTAAGGATGGGTTGAGGCTATGATATATTTCTATATTTGAGGTTTTTTCTAACACACTGCTCAACTGCAGACCAACGAACTTTACCAATTGGCCTCAGTTGCTTTCTGTTTGCTTGTTGCTTGGGTTTGTACTCTGAACACTTATCTTTGATTTAAAAATCCTATTAAAATTAGAAAAAAAATTACGTTTTCCTTTTTTAAAGATGGTTATATATTTGTGTATTTGATGGCGTGTACAGCTTGTGTTTGTGTTCTGTATTTTTTTTTGGCCCGATCCATATTCTTTGCTTATGCCATACCTTGGTTGTGCTGTTCCTATGCATCAAAGCATGGAATTCTATGCCTATCAAGTTGTTATTTGTTAACTATGATTCTCATCTATATGGGAGAGATTTGTTTGGCTAGAATGTTAGATGGGAAAACAACATCACCGTCATTCAAATAAAAAAAAAATCATTTAATTTGCCCTTAACAATGCCTCATGAGTTGCTTTTATCAACTCTAATCCTCTTCTGCATTGGAGAGAATTGTTTGACTAGAATGTTCAAAATTAATATTGGGAACTTGACCTCTAACACAAAGTAAAGAAATAAATTACCTAGTTTTGTGTTTTGCTCTTATTGTTTGAATGTTTTCTTTTACTTAAACTTCATTGAATGTTTTTTGAGTTGGTAAATCTTAGATTAGTTTGGTGATCTTGTGTTGTAATGCAAACTATATCTATAAGAGAAGACATTGTTATTAAAAATGCGCTTCACAGCTCGTTGTCCGTGCGATGTGAAGCAAAGCAACGGTTTGTGTGCGGTACTGATTAGTGAAGCACGTGCTTCGCACTGAAAGAGCAATTTGAAGTATTGAAGTGAGCGTGTCGGTGAGTTCATGAGCGAGTGAGAGAAAACAAAACTTATAAGTTTCAGTTTGATGTTCAGAGGAGCTGCAAGGAGCATAAGTTCATGTGTTGGAGACTTTGAGGGAGAGCATCGTCTTTGATTTTGATTTCGAGTCAGAGTTTGAAGCAAGCTTCTATTCAAACACTGATTTTTCCTTTGACGTCATTTGCGGGATGCTTTCGATTGCAGGCCACAAGCGCTTTGGCCGCAGGAGGTAGACACTTCGGTTACAGGAGAAGTTTTGATATTCGATCGTTCTGCAGGAGACACTTGGATTGATTGACCGTATGAGATTCTTCAAACTTTGACCGCATTGCAGGATAAGCTTCGACCTTCGATCGTAGGAGAAGCTTTGATAGATTGACTGTAGGAGACATTTCGATTTGGAGATGCTTCGGCGCACATCAACCTTCAACACTGCATGAGAAGCTTCTCCTTTGATTGCAAGAGGTTTGAGTTTGATACATTTGATCGATTGACTGGGTGGTATGTATGTAAACGCCCCGTTAATTTACCAAATACATTCTTTTAATTTATCCAATAATTTGATTTCTTCTACCAACCATCATAATTTCTTTTTTTTTAAGCCCGAGAAACCAACACTTTTTTTTTTCAGAATTTTGTGAAATATTTATCCAATACATTCTATTAATTGGTTGACATTTTTAAATTTCAACTATATATCAATATTTAACTTGTATATGAAATTGCATTTTGTATTTCTTATAATATACTGCTTATTTAATGACAAGTGATCCACCAATAAAAACTGGAGATTTTTTTTTTTAAATAATTTTGTAAAAGATCAGTTTTTTTTTTTGTTTTTTGGGGGTGGGGGTGGATAGCATTTTTTTAAATAATTTGTTTTTTGGGGGAAGATTTACATACATATAACTTAATTCTTATGTACTTACATATTTCACCATTAAAATTTAAAATAATGATATTTTGATGTAGTATTAAAATAAATTTCTTTGAAAATAGCAATCTGACAGCCTTTTTTAGTTATTTTAAAATTTGTAATATTAAAATATGTTCTTTTTGTCATTCTTTTTTCTCCGGCAGCTGACGCATAGCTTTAACGAGTCATTTTAAATCTTTGATAATTTTAAAATTCTTAAAATTTCATCAATTTTCTATTAGATCTATATGAAAATGTCCCCATCAAAATTTTTTTAAAACCAATTTTATTTGATAACAAGGGAGCAAGATGCCGATAACTTGCTTAATTGGCCTCACGGACCCAACCATCGATCGAACCCATAGGCAACCTGCAAGAAAATGCGTTATGTTAGTTTTTCTATTCATATATTTCATATCATATTTAATAAAATGTGAAACTTGTAAATTTTAATTAATAGTTCGTTTGTGTATGAAAAAATAATTTATGTATGATCGATTCAAACAAAATGATAAAAGACTCAAATTGGAAATATACAAAAATAAAATATGAATCAAGCACTCTTTATCATATATGTAGTTATTATGATAAGAAAAATGAATGGAGGTATATCTCGAGCTAAAGAGCACCCAATTTGTAATAACCAGTTTTTTTTTTTTTAAATAATATACATATGCCAATGTCGTTTATAAGAGAAGTGCCGCTTGAAGGAAATCAAATGAGAATTCAGGGTCTGTTCGGGGCAGCTGGAGCTTATCTAGCTTATCCAGATAAACAACTTATTTTGATAATCTGCTGTACAACGGCTTATCCTGATAAGTTGACTGATTGTTTGGTTTGGGTGTTTGGAAAATAACTGTTTCTGGATGAATGACCATTCTGCCCCTGATCTGGATAACCTATTTAGCGTTTGGTTTGTGCATTTGGAAAACAGTTGATTTGTAGTTTTTTCTGGATAAATGACCATTATGGTACTGCGCAGTGTTGCTGTTTGCATCAAAACTATAACGACTACACATTTGACAGTTGTGAAAAAAATTACTTCATAACAGTATAAAATTATGATATACACGCCACTTAAAAGTGAATATCAAGATACCTAATAAAAAGAAAAAATATATTGAAATTACAATTAATAAAAGAATGATAATATTCATTCTAAACTGCAAAAGAAACATGTCACGAGCAATGTTGTCCGGTTGGGACGCTATTGAACCCCGACCAACATTTTTTCGGTTGGGAAATCGTCGAATCACAAGAGACGTTCTCAGGTTGGGATATCGTAAAACCCCGAACAATGTTGTTCGGTTGAGATACCATAAAATTGGATGGACTGTTTGCCCATCTGAAGAACTAACAGTCGTCCAGTCCGTCTGCCCATCGTGGACACCTGTAGAACTGCGACCCGTTATTATGTGGCTTGCATGGCGTGAGTAACAAAAAAGGCTGCCCGCAGCGGCATTACACTCGCCTTAAGTTCCCTGAGAACCTGTAGCTCATCTGCCTACAATTGTTTATAAGAGAGCACCTCAGTCAAAAAATTAGATAAAATAAAAAAACCTGTCGAAGTTGAAAATATGAAATGAAAGTATGAGTAAAAAAAAGCAGACAGTATGATCATGTATCTAACAAGCCCACGAAAAAAATAAAACAGAAAAATATATTGCGAAATTTTCAAATGCAAAAAAATACTGAATATAAATATGCTGAATCAAAACAAACAAATAAAAAAATGGCTGGTAAGAGGCCCCAGAGAGCTAACTAAACCAACCAACGAGTCTGCCATAACATGCAGACAGTAGATCTTGTAAAAAATTGAGTTCTTCGTTGCCTTTAACTCATGTGGGACCACCGTCCAGTGCCACATGTGCTTATCTAAAAAAAAGGCTATCCAATAGATCCTTTTATATCGATGCACAACCAAGAAGAAATGACCTTGGTTGCCTTCATTAGGATTTCGCATGCAACCCCAACAGGTAACTCACGACTTGTGGTACATATGTATATCACCAAAAAAGGCCATGCCCGTGGATGCTCATAATCTGAAACACCAACAAAAGGAGAGGATCCTGATTGTCTTTATCAGGATTTCACATGCACCACTAAAACATCGATGAACTGGCCATCCAGAAGAACTCATAAGGTCATATGTTTTATCATTGACCTCACAAACACAAAAAAAAAGGCAGATAACATAAAAACCACAAAAAAATGTTAATATCATAAAATTGAAAGTCACAATGGAACTAACGATGTAAGAAGGGTACATAAAGTATGCAAAATGAAGATGGGGTTAATCAACAGCCGCATATTGCATCTGTGATACGCTCCCTCAAAACAGTCATCTCCGCTGCATCTTCGCCATCCTGGGTCTCAAATTCATGCGACTCCATAACATTGTCTGGAATAGACTGCCTAATCTGGAATTCAAACGCTTCAGACGGGATATTCATGTCGTCAGCATCAACTATATTGAATTCTGTATCAGACTGAAAGAAATGTCGTCTAATGAAATTGTATAGCGCAATTGTGACCACCACAATATGTACTTGTTTAGGAAACGATACGTCAGCATATCACTTAGGATGACCCATTTCTTCTTCCAAACCCCAAAAGTTCTATTAATCATCCGGCATAAGGAAGAGTGACATTTGCTGAACATTTCTTTTCTACCACAGGTGATGCCACTTGATCTCTAGAAATCAGGGATGTGGTATTTGGTGTCTGGAAATGACTTTAAAAGCCCCCGCTGTAAGGGATATCCTGTATTCACCAAATATTATTTACTTGTCATGAAAGACTATTATTGACTATTGATAACAAAAACTAATATGTTAAAAAAAGTAAACCAACCTTGAGGCGGGTGAGGGAAGCGGTGTCTGCTATTCAAACTTTTGGAGAAGTATCGGTTTATTGTCTCTAAGGAATGCTGAAATCGTTCCACCACTCTGATTGATTCATTCTAAAATAGAATGTACAGCGTAATTGCCAACATCTCTCTTGTAGTCGTTCTGAAAGAACCTCAGAGGCCGTGGTTGTTACGTAGCTCGTGAAGGAGATCCAAAAAAATGGGTACACATGCAAAATATGTTGCTGAAACTTACTGGATGTCCAACGAGCATCTCGCTCAGCCATTTATCTGATAAAGGACGATGTCATGCGAGACGTTCGAACAACGATGAAGCGATAGTACTCTAATAGCGATATAGCAATCGTCACCACCATTCTTTTGCGGTGTTCTCACTGCCGATCCATCCTGAATAAATGATTTGTTAGGGTAACTTGCTATGAATAAACTGCTTAAAATAAAAGAAAAAAATGTGCAAATATAAACATTTTTTACGACATGTACTACTTTAATGACAAAATCTTCCGCATATTGTTGTCTTGAAAATACTTAAAAAATAAACATATCCACTACAATCCACAAATCCAATCAAAGACTCATTTGTCAGTCGAGAGACGTAAATATTTGACACGCAGCTCGGGCTGCAGTCTCATGAATATCTGCCTGTGGGTCGGGTCCTTGAACACTTTAGCACATTTTAAATAGAAGGTGGGATTAGCTACAATTTTTTGAGTTCCATCTAAAACCATCATAAAATCATCTATAGTGGTGTCAGCTGTAGCACCAGGTTGTGGAGCTGCAACTACTTGTATCAGTATATCTATCGAGCTCTTCATGAAAACATTTTTATCTTTTGTCCTTTTTTTCATCCTGTGCCTCTTTGATTGACACGTGGACTCGAGCTCCCTCGGGTTTATGGTAGGCCCTTCACCAGAACCCGTAACCTGATTGGGTGGCAAGTCAACTGAAATGTCTGCAAACCCCTGCTCACTTGGGTTGAACACATGCTGACCCGTCACGACAACCTCCTTGAACATTACGTCCAATTTAACTTTTGTCCGGGTCAATTCCGTACACCTCAAATATTTTTGTAGCTGGTACAACGTGGAGGAAGAGGGGGTGGGGAAGGGGGGCATAGAAATAGAGATAAGAATGATATTAATTGAAGAGTTCGCAAGGGTACAATTATTACCTCAAACTTCTCAGTTCACCATTCCTCTGAAGCATCCACGGTACGCTAGGTAGGATCCCATCCCAATCTCGTGGATCCCCCTTTCAGTTCTTGCCATATCTTCCAGTCTCTCTTTGGTTGATCCCACTTGTTCTTGAATTTTAACCTATCGTACTCCCGCCCTGTCATTTCTTTAAACTTCTTGGAAATATTATGATATCCTTCTTTGTTAAAGTGGCAGGTCTATTTCCAAGTTCAATCTTCTTAATATAGAGATTGCAGAAAATATTTATGATATCCTTATCCCACGTTGCTGAAGTAGCCACTTCTTTGTTCTTAGCCATAATGAGACTAATAAAAGATATGTATCAATAAGTACACTAGTATTGATAATAAAATTAAGCACCAATGGAAATAATAACATAACCTAATAAAGGAACACATTTGAAGCATAAAACACAAGCCACCATAAACACAACCCACACAACGAAGGCCTGCAGAGCACACCCAAGCCACCATAATCGACACTCACAGGCACCACACACAAGCACACCTCACATCCACCACTCAAGCCACCATAAACACCACTCACAACCACCACTGCACAAGCACATCTCATATCCATCGCCAACCAACACACCCAAAGCCAGGAGAGTACACCCAAGCCACCATAAACACCATTAACAACCACCATTGTCACAAGCACACCTCATATCCACCGCCAACCAACACACCAAAGGCCAGGAGAGCACACCCAAGCCACCATAAACACCACTAACAACCACCATTGTCACAAGCACACCTTACATCCACCACTAACCCACACACCCAAAGTCAAGAGAGCACACACAAGCCACGATCAACACCATTCACAACCACTACTGTCACAAGCACAACTCACATCCACCATCAACCCACACACCTAAAGTCAGGAAAGCTCACACAAGCCACGATGAACACCACTCACAACCACCGCTGTCATGTGCACGCCTCACATCCACCACTAACCCACACACCCAAAATCAAGAGAGAACACACAAGCCACAGTTAACACCACTCACATCCACAGCTGTCATGGGCACACCTCACATCTACCACCAACCCACACTCCCAAAGCCAGGAGAACACACCAAAGCAACCATAAATTCTACTCAGCCACTAAACACAAGCACACCTCACATCCACCACCAAACCCACACACCCGAAGCCAGGAGAGCACACCCAAGCCACCATAAACATAGGAGATGAGTTCATCCCAATATAAGATCGAAGCATTGTTCATATCTCAACTAATAAATGGGCTCAACTTGTTGACTAATCCTCCATCCAATTCATATCTCAATTACATGGCTTCTACAAGCCAACATAGGAACTCAAACATGCAAAAAATGCCACAGAAAAAATGCCTACAACTTTTCTTATGGTTTTCCATGGCTTCAACAAGATGAATTTCTCACAGATCTTATAAGCAGAAAATGATAAAACAAAATTACCATAGAAATGCCACATAAAGAACTAGGATTCTAATAAGGAAAACAAAAACCATCTCAAAATTAAACAGAATGCCATTCAATGCTTCACATCTTAATTAACATGGAAAACATTTCATCCTAAATCCGAAGAGTCATTCATATGAAATGCTTCACTGCCATCCATACGCCTCACACCTCCATTTTTACGAATCACAAGAAAATCAAAGGTAAATACTTACAAAGCATAGTGATGACGGATCACAGAGGAGTACAGGAAGAGAAAAACAATAGACGTGTGAGAGGGCGCAACGAGGTCAGGGAAGAGGATCAAAAGTTACCTAGGGCACGAGATGGGGAAGGCAACGAAAGGGGTAGGTAAGTAAAAGAAGGATCGAAATGCTGGCCCGCGGGGATGAGGGCGCGGGCCCCGTACAGTTATAACACAAAAGTGCGTTTGGCAGGACGCGCTCCAAATGCGAAAACCAAACTCCATTGTCGCGTTTTCAAAACGCAGAAGCTGTGGATAAGCCGCCACAAAGGCACCCTTATCCTCTTGTTTCATTTCAAACCAAACACGAGAGGCAAAAAAACGAGTGAGACTCAAAGAAAAAAAAGAAACAACAGTGATAGAAAAAGAAAGGAAAGAAAAGGAAGAGGAGAAGGGTGAGAGAAAGGTACGACTCACCTTGTCTTGTGAAGTTGACAACGACGTGAACGGGAAGCAATCCAGTGGATTTTGTGCCCTAGCTATTTGGCAGAGGAAAAAGAGCTTCCTGCGCTTGAGAAATGCATGATCGGCTCAAGGAGTAATTTTCACGTGCAGAGATGTTTGATTTCAAGTAGTTTTGAGGTTTGGAAGAAAAACTGAGGGCTTCGAGTAGTTTCGAGATGTGGAAGGAGTATGTCGTGCTCGGGCTTTATGCAGGAGGAGAGGAGTTTGAACGGGAGTAAAGGAAGGAGGATTAGCGGTTCGACTTATGGTATAAGGCTTTGCATGCGTGGTTTGTGCAATAGGTTGTCGAACCAAACTCAAGGAAAACATGTTAGGGTTTGAATGTGTTGTGTTTTTTTAAATTAATTAATTATTTGAGAAGATATTAAATGTTAATATTAAGTTTTATTTAATAAAATTTTTTTTATTGAGGATTATTCGAATTGAAGGGAGAATAAGTTGTGATGTCATTAAAGATAAGCGTTTAATTGAAGTTTAATTATAGTCAAGTAAATGCATTTAAATAAGTTTTATTGCTTTTTAATGATAATAACTTGAGATTAAAAATAGTCGAATTCGGACATGAGAAGATTTAGCAACATAAATCATATTAGGATTTTCTATTTAAATTATAAGTTATTGCTTTAAAGTGATATTGATAATTATGAATAGTAAGTTTTATTGAATGATATCTGATTTTGGCATGTTGAGGTCATTGAGCTAGGTTGACTGAGCTATATTCTATTGCAGGAAACCAAAAGAGAGAAACTAAGGTAGTTCTACTTATATGTCCTTTAATTTGAACATATGTTAATACTTAAAATAATGTGTAATTGAGAAATACTTTAAGATTTTGAGAATAATTGTAGAATTAAGATGATTAATATAGGTAATAAATTAACATAATGCTATATTTGCCTTTATAAACAATAAATTGAGAAGGAAATCAAAGATTAAGTATCTTCAAGAATCATCAAATAAAATCGAGTTGGGTAGTTATGTTTCTAAATTATTGTAATATTTATCATTTCTAATTGTATTTTGATTTCATTTTTCATACTTTATGTTATATATCATTGAGGCTTAGATTAGAATTAACTCTTTATATTATTATTATGTATAAAACATGCATAGTAGCAATTATGTAGAAACAGTTACATTTAGTTTTCCTATGAAGAGGTTCTATGGCTACAGAATCTATAAATTCCATTTTATATGCATATATCAGATTATTGTATGACCTAAAGATTTAGTAAGATTATATTTTTTCATCAGTAAATAGAGGTAAAATGTCATAATAAAAGAATGTATGATATGAAAAAGTGAAGTGGTGTATATGTGAATGCTTGTATACGCATGCTAAGAGGGGTTCATCCCTTATGGTACAGGTAGGAGATGCAAGTATACCATTGTGTGTATATGTTATTCTGCATCTTAGACAATTGTGATGTTTAGATTGCTAATTGCTTTGCTGACATGACAATGTGGGCCAACGACGAGTAATATCTTTCCACCTCAGACAATCATATAAATTAGATCATGAATTATTGTGTTGGTGATATAATATTAGTCAGATGTGTGTTAGGTTATGTTTTAACGACGCTCCTAAGAAGGATGTGAAAGTTAAGAATATAAAGAATACCAAAACTTAAGAGATTACACTTTGAAAAGTAGTATAAAAGAGAATCCATGTAGAAAATTTATATTTCTTCTATAGCAAACAACAATTATATATACTGTAAATTATTATATGATTTTTCAGAATATATTAGTAGAGATTAACATATATTTTATTTTCTTTTTCTTTAGTTACTGTTGTTTGGAAGCGTGATTTCTCCACTGAGATATTATTGAAGATAAATAGAAGAGAAATAGAAGAGATATATATTATTTTAATACTTTTTTAGATTTTAAGTTTTTGAATAAGATAAATAGAAGAGAAATCAATGTGTATAGAAGACGTGTTCGATAACCAGAAAGATAAATATTTAATTGTTAATTTAATTGCCTCTTTTAGTTTGGCTCTTTTCAATTAATATGTGGATATTATACTTTTAGTGATCGAATTAGAATAACAGAAAATCTAATTCCACCATCTGACTGTCCATTCTTGCCTTGATTAATTTGAAGTCTTAGGTCGGTCGTGACATGATTGACACCCTTTAAATACACCAAAAAGAAGGAATGTTCTTAAGTGTAAGAAAGTACATTTAGATGTAAGAGATGAAGTGCTTGTTTATGAAGGAGTAAAATAATTTAGATAGAATTTTTATATGGAAGACAATGAGATGGTGAATGATATAATTGAAGAAATAAATATTCAACTGCTCTTGCACTATTGTAAAAGAGCATTTGAATCAATTTCTGGATTAGAAGAGTATTGACACATAAAATGAGAAATTCAATGCATAAAAAAGTTGCTAGAAGGAAAAATATGAGTCAATGATAAATTAAAGAAAATGTGGATGCGAGTATCAGAGAAAGGATTGTGTGATACACTGCTAGGTGGTTTTTTCAAGTATAAAATTAGAGAGTTTTGATCATATGGTCGAGACAATTGGATAATATGGATCAAGCCTTTGACCACCGTCATTTCATGAAAGAGTTTCTCTGCCTGAAAAAAAATTATAGTCAGCTATGAATCAAATGAAAGATCAAAAAAAAAAAATAAAAAGTAAAAAGGGAAGAGAAGGGTTGCCACTCTTATGTCCGATGGATGGACTGATCGTAGCCATAATTAATTTTTTTGTTAATTCACCTACAGACACTGTATTCTTCGAGTTCATAAATGCATTTGAATATTTAAAATTTGCAATGAAGTTCCTTAAACTCTTACATACACATAAAAAATTAGAAAGAATGTGCTTCAAGTGTTCATAGATAACCACTTTATGTTCTTGCAGATCAATAATTTATTTATTTATTATGATGTGCTTGTATATATTTTTTTATTTAAATTAAAGAATTTCAACACATTGTTTTGTTTATGTAGGTCAAATGCTAGTGGAAAAAAAATACATATATATTGACATCATGTGCAACACATTGATTTTATGTTAGAGGATATTGGAAAGATGGGTGAGGTAAAAAATACTATAAAATAGTTTTAAAGTTAACTGGCTTCATTATCATGGATTTATTTTTCAAATGATGAGGAAATATATTAGGGTTGTAAAATTGGTGAGACCAAACATCAGTCATTTGGCATTCATTTTTCACTTTTGCGAGCATATATAAGTAAGAAAAAAGAAAAAAAAATTAAGGCATATGTTTGTTTCTGAAGATTGGAATAAGTATAGATTTTGTATTGATTATAAAAGATATAAGGCTAAGGAGATCATCCCTAAATCTAGCTTTTGCGATGGTGTGTCTTACACTTTGAAGGTTGCAAGCTCAATTGTGAAGATGTTGATATTAGCAGACGGGGACAAAAGACCTGCAATGGGTTCTAATTATGATGCAATGGACAAAGTCAAGAATGCAATTAGTGGAATATTTAGAGGAGATGAAAATAAATGAGTAAATCTTTTGGATTATTAATAACAAAAAAAAGTGTCAACTTTGACAACTTTTGTATCAAACTGGATATTATCTTAATTCAATTTTTTATAAGAATAAGTTTATAAGATACAATCAGATGCAATTATTCGTAGGTTAGTGAGAGATCCTATTGAAAGAATGATAATAGATAAATAACTTTTTAAATATAATCATGATAGTGGTCTTTTTGCATCTGAGCATGCCATCCCTAACAGAAATAAGAAAGCTCCACATATGATTAATCAAAATCATAATTTTATTTTCAATTTTTAATTAAAAAATTTTGTTTAAAATGATATTATAATTATAAAAATAGGGTGTTGAGAGATGTATGTGCATCGACTCCAACTTTACAAAATTTGGCGGTCAAAATATTAAGTTTGATTTGCAATGCAGCAACTTGTGAGAGAAATAAGAGTGCCTTCAAGAATGTTAATAATTTATAAATATTAAATATATTAAATAATTTATATCTTCTATGTATTTATTTTATTATTAGTTTTTTTTTTTTTTGGTAGATTAATATGAAAAAAGAGAAGTCGACTAAATCAAAACTGCTAAAATGGTTTAGTCTTTCTCAAATTTAATCAAGCTTTAAAGAGAAGATTTAATTTAAGAGATATTATTGATTCGATTGTTTGGATTCCATTGATAAAAGCTTTGAGTGGTTGATTGGAGAAATGGAGGATGCTCGTAAGCAATAATTTGGTGATAAAAATTTTACTTGGAGACAAATTGAAGAACCTTCAAAAGAAGATGATCGAAGATGATCTATAAGATTTAGTTGGATAAGAAAGGGGGAATCATATCTAATGATGATGAGTTTAACTTGACATGTATCCTCTTATTTTTTGCCAGAAAGTTATTCACAAGAAGAAATAAAGAGGAAGTAAAAAAAATTGAAGGTGAAGAAATTCTTTTTGAAGGAGAAAGTGGTTATATAAATGAAAGATATGTGAAGACTACTGATTTACTTCAATTTATTTTATGAAATGTGACATTTTATTAGTTTATTTATTCCTTAAAATTTAGATTTTGTTGAGTTAAAAGATTTTTTTTTGCAATATTTAAGTTTTTAATTATTACAATAAACTATTAGAAATTATTTGAAAATTTAATTTTTATGTTTAGACTCAATGTAAATCTTCAAGTTTATGTCTTGTATATCATTTTTTCCTCTTTTATATGAACATTTTAAATTATTTTGTATTCTTTTATAATTGCTCTTGAATGTATTTATATATTAATAATTTATACAACTTATTAATGCTTTGGTTATGAAAAGCACCACTTCGTTTTGTACTTTGCGCTTTGAAGCAAAATAAAATCTTACATATCACATTATGCTTTGATAACATTGGAGGGAGGTTTATGTATTATATTATTAAAAGCTTCACTAGAATAAGTTTGATTTGCGGCTTTAACCTGAAGTGATTTCCCTCGTATCATATATCTATTTACCTGTTTCTTTGCTTAATTTTGATGATTTAGTACATCATGGCACTGATTTTTTTATCTACACCTTTAAACTCAAGTGATTGTTAATGCTGTTTTGTCCAGTGCTTATTTCTCTATTTTACATCTCGTAGAGTAAATAACCTACTTTTTTTTTTTGTTGTTTACTTGTTTTTTTTGTTTATGCCTTTAAACAATGACTTCTGCGTAGCCGTGAGAAAGTTTAAAATCGTGGAGTACTCATTATTTTATATTTCTTGTTTAACTATCTTTGCAGTGCAGTGACAAATTGGGACTAAGCCTTGAACTTGGTTCTTTCGCTGCGGGGGTGATGATTTCTACAAATGATCTTGCACAGCATACACTTGAGCAAGTAGGTCATTATTAATCTTTGATAAAATTTTCAGGTTTTGAACATTTGTGAAAGCAGTAATACTTATTCATATGCATTTAGATTTTTCCTCATGTAGTAAGCTTATAATTATAACATATTGTAAAAGAGGCATTGGAAATAGGATTAATTTTTTTGCTGCAGTTGCTGAAATGATTTTGAGTGTTTGCATGTTTGCTTGATTAATTCTAATTTTTTTTCTTTCATTTCTTTCCAACAATGGGTTCATAAAGTATTATGTTCTCTCTTTTACCACATGTTTAGAGTGGGATACCTTTAAAACCTCTTATTTTGATTAACAATAGGGATGTGCTTTACAAAGGCAGATTTTGGAAACTATCATTTTGACTTTTTTATCAGCAATGAGATGTGTTATGATCCATTCATGTAGCACCTTTTGGTTATTGGTTTACTGTTTGGATTGCTATTTTTCTAGGAACAAAATCTACATAAGAAATTTCTGATTTGTAATGCTCCAAGGAACTGTTTGATAGGAAGTATTAGGAATGTAAAGTGAGATAGGTCTGCGTTTGTTTTAATTGTTTTGCTGTTTTTTATTAATAAATGTGAAATAAAATTGTTGGAGCCTCAAACTAACTCAGAAATCCTTTTTAACAGTAAAGATAAATTGGCTTAATCCAACAAAAATGCACACACACACACACACACACACACACACACACTTAATTTCTCACTCTCATATCCCTTGCAACATCATTCCTTCGTCAAAATTGCTTGATAAGATGGGCATGTGATCGAGAGGAGTTTTTATCTACTCTTCTGCTCTTTGAAGCATCGTCTTCTCTTTACTTGATGTCTAGAATCATTGTAACCCACCACTCTCTTTCAAGTTCCTCTGCCTTTACTACTGGGTTGATGCAATAGGTTCAGCTTCACATGTCATGTTTGTATATGTTGAAGATGCAAGATATGTTCAAGAAATAACTACTCCAACTTTACCATGAAAATCATACTTCTATGTGAAAAATTTGTAGATTATTTTTTTATTTATTTGAGTTTTAATAGGATTCCTTGATTTTTTATTATGAATTATCCTTTTGGATAATTTAAATTTTAAATTTGATTTTTAAAAATTAGTTTTGATATCAAATTATTTGATAAATTTTTTTAAATATATTTCTATAAATAAAATCTATGACTTGAATTTGGATCACATTGATCGAATGAATTGAAATTAACATTTTCTTATTCTTCTCTCCTCTTTCTCTTCTCTTTTTACCCGTAGGATTCAAATTCTTCTCTGCATCTCTTTTTAGTGCCATTTGTGCATCAATGTAATTTCTCCATGCAGTTACACAAAGATGCAAAGGACATTTTCTAATGTTTTGTTTTTATTTTCATCATCATCATTTGCTTTATCCCATTAACAGGGTCTTTAAATGTGTGCTTTGAAGCACGCTTCAGACGTAAAACAACGCAAGGCGAGTGATAGTTAATGTGGCTTGGGGTGGTAGCTGTGACTTCGGGAGGTGGTTGTTGCTTGAGGTGGTTAATGTGGCTTGAGGTGATGGTTGTGGCTTGGGTTTGTGCCTGTGGCTTGGGATGGTTTTTTTTTATGGATTGGGGTGGTGGCAGTGGGTTGGGGTGGTCGTTGTGGCTTGAGGTGTTGGCTATGGCTTGGGGGGGG